>NC_072459.1:19313054-19468054 GCF_027596085.1 Anoplopoma fimbria | reverse complement strand
ACAAAATATATCTTTAAAATTAGTTTCTTCACAGACTCTGATCCAGAAATATCTACCTCAGTAGCTTATAGATACACCACACTTTCATGAGTCACTCATCTCTATATTCTGAAGGTTCCTACAGAGGGGTTTGTTCATAAATCATTTATAGTCTGATTTACACAACATTTTATTACTAAAAACATGTTTCAATTTTCTTTTGTGGCTGTTGGCAGTATTTTTGGGATTTATGAAATTCCCTATAAAGCCCTTGACTCTAATATGTCAACAAAGTGACACAATAATTTCCACCTTGCTTTATTCAATGTTCAGATCTCTGCTCTGGAAATGTACGTGTTTAAAATAGCACATATTTGATAAGGCAATGCCTCATATGCATATTCAAACATCAGAAAACTCAATCTAAAACATGGTAGCTATTGCACAAAGTTTTTACCCTGTTCTGGTGAAATGTTTCCCCTTAGAGAAGTGAAAACATTGAGACTGAAGGTTGTCCGTCAGATGAGCAGACATCACTCTGTCTTTATGCTCATTGCTGCTCTCATCTGCTCACAACAGAAAATCCTCCATCACACATTTATGAGGCCTCACTAAACAGCAGCTAATGCCATTAAAGGAAACACAAACAGTCACAGAGCTGCTCTTTTATTGCAGTGTGAGTCAGGGTCCATGTTAAAGGTTCCATAGTAGACCAGCAGGAATGTACAAACCATGTGTATTTCATCTGTTCTATGGAGAGTTTGAGGGTTTCTGAATATATGAATTATGAATATACTCTAACATCCACAACTCAAAGCTCCAGTTTGCACCAACTCACCTGCAGATTCAGCTTTTCATTTCTCCCTGGACTCAGCAGAGAGAGTTTGTGTGTTTGTGTGGCCGTTGGCCGACCTCTGAGCTGTGAAAATGTGACCCAGTTTCTCCTTAACCTTCAGGCGCTGCATGACCTCGTGGAGACAGAAGGTCAACATGCTTTCTGCTGTTCTTACTCAGCGCGGACACATGCACATTTCACATGAGGAGCAATGGAGTTTTCTTTTTCTTCTTCTTTTTCATTAAATCAAATTAGTGATGCTGACATTCTTGCTGTAGAAGTCTGACTCTCAGCAAGTGAGAGAAAAAGGTAATAAATAAATAAATTAAACAAATAAACAAACATATAAATAAATAGCAAAAAAAGTATTTTTCTGGTCCTTAGTGTCACACACAGACTGAACAGGTACAGAACAGGATACATGATAAGATACAAACATATAGTGCAATAATAATAGATATGACCACAATAAGTGGTAAGTAAAATGTAGGAAGTGTAAATAAAAATACCTGGTAGTGTAAATATAAATACAGGTAGTTAAAATATAAATAGAGGTAGTGTAAATATAAATATAGGTTGTTCTAATATAAATATAAGTCTTGATAAAAAAATACACGCAGTTATAATGTAAATACATTTAAACAAATCTCTAGTTGCATTAAACAACATTAAAAGCCGTTTTGCACTCTTTTCCACCTTAAATTCCCCCTTAAATTCCGTAGTTGACTCAAAGCTGCTTACACCTCCTTTAAGTCTGCGAGGTAAATATTGAACACCAGGCCAGACAGACAGCAGCTGAACCAACAGAGGAACCACATTATTTAGGAACTACTTTATGGTGTTTACAAAAGCCACAAGTCAAATGTGTTGGCCAGGAAGTGGAGGTGGCAACAAGTGGCAGCCAGGTTTGAGTGAAATCCCAAGAAACAAAGAGGCAGTTAAAGGGTTAAAAGTGTTTATTACAGTCATTCAGTTTGGAAATCACAGTTCAAAGATTAAGAGTTATGGAATGACACAGCGTAGAGGCTTCATTCATGAAATGGTTTAAAATGTTTGATTATTCTGCTAAATTTAGAGCAAATGGTATGTTTGGATGAATAATAGTTTTATTTTTTTACAATTATATTAGTGTGTAATAATGCAGCCAGAGTAAACCTTTCAGATTTACTTTTTTTAAATTCCATATTTCTGATAATTCAGTAGTTTGTGGCAGCTATGGCTGTGAATAGCTAGCACTTTACTGATGTTGTTGCATCCCATGATAGCACTCCCATGTCATAACATTTCCTCCCATTGATATTTGGTGCACTTTCATTAAGATCAAGTAAAAAAAACAACAACGATGGTCTGGAATGATATAATTCAAAATACGAACTCTGAATCAACAATATAAAATGCTAAGTCTAACTATATTATCCTTTAAGTTAACAGTCCAAATTACGATCTGTTAAAGGGGAAACTACTGGGTTGCACTGATTAGTTTGCAGCCTTTAACAGTGAAAACAGGCTGCACATTAACATGGATCAGAGAGCTCCAGTCTATTTTTGTCCCGCAGCTCAGATACACCTGGTTCAGCCTCACACCGCCGGGAGAAGAACGGAGGAGATTTCAGTCTATTATCTCATCAGTCTGATTTTTTGTGAGGCACAATTTGAACTCTTATCAGAATTTGGACTTAATTATAAACAGACTTTTCAATATATAGCAACGCCTATACAATGTATTTGATTTTTCTAGAACAAAAAAAAGCTAAATATTAAACATAACCTTACCTAAGAAAAAAAAAACCTCGGTGAGTCAAAACAAGTTTAAAAAATAACTTACCGACAGAGAATGATGAGTTTAACCTTAAATGTTTCACTCATTTTTGTCACTGTGTTTCTGTGCAATGATATTAGATACTAGGAAAATAATAATAATAATATTTCCAATAACCTCAGAGTAAGCCACACCGCAGATGATATGGGATCATAACTTTAATCATAACTGCAGTGTCTCCGGTTCATTCTCGCGTGCGCAGGTGCCGACAGGAGACGCGGGCGGCAGACGTACACGCGCCACCAGACGCTCGAGCTGGAGAAGGAGTTCCACTACAGCCGGTACCTCACGCGGCGGCGGCGGGTGGAGGTGGCGCACGCGCTCTGCCTCACGGAGCGGCAGATCAAGATCTGGTTCCAGAACCGCAGGATGAAGTGGAAGAAGGAGAACCGAGCCACCGAGGGCGGCTCCCCGACGGCGGCCTTACAGACAACTGGAGATGAGGAGGAGGAGGAGGAAGAGGAGGAGGAAGAATAGGAGTGACAATAACTCTACTGGACACTTTGGCTCCTCGTTTTTTTTTCTCAATAAGCTACATTTTCACTAGTGATGTAGGGAATTTAAAGTATTTTCTTTCTGTATGTACGAGCAAAGGAACATTTGAAATCAGAAGCACGTTTTTTTTTTCTTTTTATAAGCAAATACATATCCATGTTGGTTTATTTTAGAGTTTACAGCTCAATATATGTTTTAGCTCAAGCTAAGAAAAAGGAGGCAATTCATTGAAGGCACTAACTTCCATAAACACTTGATTTTTAGAACATAACAGTGATGTTTTAAGCTTCTTAGTCTTTTAAAGTCAACGGTTTGCTTCAAATACTGTCGTTTTTCAGAGGTCAAACTGAAATGTATTGATCCTGGTTCCTCTCAGATGTCGCATTCTGTCCCACCACAGGAAAAGCTTTTTTTTTTTTTTTTAATCTACAGTATCCCTGAAGTTATGAGAACAAGCTCGCTCCTCTGAGCTGCAGCAGAGAGAGAATGCAAACCTGGATATTAGTAGAAATGTCTGCAGTGAGTGGGATCATGTGCCGATTATTATTTTATGTGTGTTGAAATTTCAGATTAAGACAGCAGCTCTAATGTGCTCCATCCAGGTGGTTCTTAGTATTTAAAGCAATCACAAAATGTATTATACTTTCTGTAATGCTGCAGCTCCATTATGGTCTTAATGATGTGTCGTAACTAGACCCCCTTTCCTCCATTCGGTTTTATTACTAAAACACGTAGATTGTATAGGTGTTTAATCTATGAGACCTATTTTTGAATCTGCCGCATTGCTAAAGATATGACCAATGTATGTGCTCAATATGACCGACACCAGTTTGCACCAGTACGAATGAGGGTTTGATCCTTTTCCCGTTTGATTATAATCAATGTAAAGGTCTCTTTTCCAATGATTGAGAAAGAACACTAAGTTAAATGGAGAACCAACGGTTTGTTTAAAGACTATCTCATGGATCAGTGATGTGTGATTTTTTTTTTTTGGTTGAATTAGCAACTGACTGAGTCTTAATTTTCTGTTCTTTCGTCTGTGTTTATGTTGCCCTGATACATACGTGTTCAGACTATAGTGCACATGTAAATACAAGAAATAATACAAAAATAAAACGTTAACTTCAGTGAATGTGTTGTTATATCTTGGAAAGGTTCCCAGATTCGAGCTGTTTCATAATTTCATTATTTTGAGGTTCCGTTTGAAGATAGAACTACTTCATAATATGAACATAATACTACTACTACTACTACTACTACTACTACTACTACTACTACTACTACTACTACTACTACTAGGCCTACTACAACCACTACTGCACTGGCTGTAAGCAGAACAATAAGCCACCGTTAAAGGTCTGGGACAATAACTTCCCCAAATCTGGAATAATGCTAGTGGAGAAATCTACAGTTTCCCCAGGTCATGCTTCTCTCTTCATTTTGGTTTCTATTATTCAGAGAATGTTGGAATGAGATAAATATCAAGTTCCTAGAGGAGGAGTGTCATTCTTGAACACATGAAGCATTTCTTATATGGTCAGCTTTCATCCATCGTTCTGTGTAAAAAAAAAAAACCTATCAGCACTCTCCAAACCACATGTTAACATAGAAATTGATAAAAATGTTAGATTTGTGTAAAAATCTAGACCACAATCTGATATTTAGTGTGTTCTACGTATAAGGGGTAGGGAATAAACAGGATGTAAACAGCATATCCAGATATGATTAAAATGTTCTCATGTGGGCATTTTTTGTCATATCTGACACCCTTAACTAACGATTTCAATTCGCAAATGAAAAAAAAGGTTGTCTATTCATATGCAGTTGACACACACACACACGCACACACACACACACACACACACACGCACACTGCAAGAGAAGCATTATGAAGAGTTCCAACCCTCTTTTATAGGTTTCACTTTGAGAGTGTAATCAAGACTTTCACAGATTATAAACCACAGCAAAGAGCGCCGATGTGTCAGTATTTACATTTGCATTTATGTCAGTATTTAGTATTGCATACTTATTTAGCAGCAGTGCAGTCACGGCTATAAGGTGCTATTTTTTAGCACCTTATGAAGACAAAATATGATGTGTGTGTATGTATATATATATATATATATATGTATATATATATATTCCCGTTTCAGATGTTATGACACCGACACATCACTGCACCAACTAATGACACCGAGGAGCTCGTGGGCATTTTTTGTTCCCCAACACCAGTTCGATAGCAATCAAATAAGAATCCACTTTATTGGCCAGGTATGAAAACACAAAACCATGAATTTGATTGCAGTTGCTGCTCTCATTTTACATGCACATAAATAGAGAAACAGCCTTAAAAAAGGACAACGAAACAAGAGAAACAGAAAGATTCAGCTTTATGTAAATGTCGATAGGTGAAAGAAAATCAATATATAAACAAAAAAGTACAGACGAGGTATAAGTCAGGCTGTTTCTGTAACAAAAATGTTAATCAATATATATCACACGATCTAATTACAACATGGCACAGATAGTACACAAATATTTGCTGCAAAAGGGGAAAATATGTTTTGCATTAATGTCATATTTAAAACAAACTTACAATATTACAACTTCCTTCATTTAAATCTTACATTTTTAAAATAAAGGTTGAATAATTTAAGAATTCACACATTCATTATCTCTGACGCCTTCTTACTGCCTGTGTGTTTTTTTTTAAAATAAAAAGAATTGGAGCTGGATTTTTAAACGAATTTTACCTGAGTTACCCCCGCAGCCTGGCGTTGCCCAAAAATAATCCAGGTAGCTACAAAAAAAGTCTCACCAAATCTGCATGAGATTTCTAGGGGGGGGCACAGTCTCCTCTGGTAGTCCTGTGGAAGCCAAATGAGCTGGCCTAAGGTGGTGTGTATATGTGGGTATACATGGGGGGGTGTTATAGCAGGTCCTAATGTCTTTATTGCGTCCATGAAAAGGCCGGAAACCCCAATAAAAGCGACAAAACAGACAAAGAACACCAACAGGACGCGGAGCTGTTTGTGGCTCCTGCTCTGCGGTTTCTGTTAATTTTTAACAGGACGTTTTTAGCATAGAGGAAGCTGCGGATCCGGGTCTCCATGCAGAAACCAGACGTGCAGTTTGGAGGAAAAATAAGGGTCACGCGTGGGTCACTGAAGGTTTAACATAAAGTGTTGTGGGGTTAGATAAGATACAACATGTGAACCATGTCTGTGCTGGATGGGGGTTTTCTGCATATCCAGATATGATTAAAATGTTCTCATGTGGGCATTTTTTGTCATATCTGACACCCTTAACTAACGATTTCAATTCGCAAATGAAAAAGGGGGTTTTCTGCAGGCTAGTTTGGACATAGAATCACCTGACTGAAACCTGACTTTGTGTTTAGAGACACAAAGGCTGGATTTCTTCGTGAAGTCCTACCCTCACATTGCATGCTTTATGAAACAGATGTAGGAGGACAGTATGAATGCAGACAGAGAGCCAGATATAACAGGAAACAGTTGACCAGGTGTTTAATAAATTGGGACGAAATATATTCTGGTTGCAGCATTTTAAACTCTGGTTTTTGGCACCCGACATTTAGAAAATGTAGCAATATCCCTGTACGTGGACGGCGTCTTACTGAATCAGAATTGTTGTTGCAGGGGGCGACATGGACCTCATTTAGGATTCAGGATGAGTTCGGGCTCGTGTTTCTGTCTGGGAGGAATGGATCTTCATCAACACAACCAAAGAAGATGTATTTATATATTTAACCATTGAATCAAACAGAAGAAACCGACCAGCGGTTATTAAGGTGCGTTTTTTCACGTCTCTCCTTCAGACCGCTTCTGGCTGCTTTAAAGATGCTGTAAAGGCAAAAAATGTTGTGTCCAAAATAGAAAAAAAACAACCCCGCTGCGGTGTGTATGTGTCTGCAGCGTCTCTCAGAGCTTCCTGCGGCTCCTGCGGCTCCGGGGCCTGCAGGGCCGTTAAAGACGGTGACGCGTTGCCGCAATGCGAAACCGCTTTTTACGCACGGCTCCTCCAGGCCGCCGCTCAGGTGATGCTGGTTGCTGCGGCTGACAAAAACGACATCGAGCCAACATTTCACCTTGTGTGCACCACTGTACCCCCAGATACAAACCAACAACACGGACACATTAAGGCCTATTTCGCCTCTGGGAGCCTGACTTTATTTTATTTTTTTAAATAACGAGTCATATTTGGAACCTATTTGGTTGGTAATTATGAGGATTTCATGTTTCCATTAAAAAAATGATGTGTTTTTTTTCACGCTTCGTGGTGCAGCCAGCCAGAGAGCCACGGCTTCACCTCCTCGGAGCTGCTTTCATTCACACACACACACACACACACACACACACACACACACACACACACACACACACACACACACACACACACACACACACACACACACACACACCTTCCTGCTGGATTCATCTGTTGGATGACGCTCACTCCCGCATGGCACAGAAATGTGGCTTAAACATGATTAAACCTCGGTGCTTTGTCTCCGTTAGCACTGCCGAATTGTAACCCCATCGTGTTTGGGAAGTTATATCTGACTATCTATCTTTTTTTATAATAAATTGTGAGCTTTATTATAACCTTTTGGGTTCTAGTGTGTATAAAAAAGCATCACATATAGCATAAGTCCAACCTCAGTGGATAAATAAAGGAGCCTGTAGTAACAGATAGTTTAACAGAAGAGGAAAAGACAAACTCTCAATTTTTGCTATGTGTTTTGAGAACTGCTAGCTGTTCTAAATATGGGCCAGAAGAAGAAGAAGAAGAAGAAGAAGAAGAAGAAGAAGAAGAAGAAGAAGAAGAAGAAGGAGGGGAAAATGGCGGCGGGAGGAACGGGAGAAAAGAGCAGCACCCCCCCTTTAGCAGCGCTCCGTGAAGAAACGCAATAAATTCCTTGTTGTTTTATGAAAATTTACAACTTTGTGATACAAGTTTATGAGTGGCCGCGCGCGGGGATTGGCCGACGGGCTGGTCATGTGGACGCGCTTAACGTGAACATGAACTTTTTATGATTTCCCAAGTGGCTATATTGCTGCTGCTGCTGCACTCCGGCCCGAGCAGCCCGCCTCTCCTCTCCTCGCTCCGGGCCGCGGTGCTCGGGAGGCGCGCGGCGGCGGAGCGGCGGATGAGCGGAGCCGGTCTGACGGGCTGCCGGCTGTAATTAAGCGGACTAGTTAATGAGGATACTAGTTGCTAACGAGGAAAACCGGCACGAGGAGACGCTGACAACAACCCGCCCCCTCCTCCTCCTCCTCCTCCTCCTCCTCCTCCTCCTCCTGCTCTTCCTCCTCCGCTATGGCTCCGCGCGCTCCGTCTAGTCTCTCGTGTTGCTGAATCGGCGGACCCGAGCTCGGGACGGTTCCGCTGCGGTGAGGCGGAGAGGGGGGGGGGGCCGAGCCACCGACACCACCGAACCCGGAAAGGAACATCCCGGAGATGACCTCATTTAATTTTTTTATTTCTAATTTGACATTTTATTAAATTTGGAGGATGAGGAGGAGGAGGAGGAGGAGGATGATAGGCTGCGGGATGTGATGAAGATGACAGCGGGGTGTTTTGACGACTGGGTGACAACGGGGGGGGGGGGGGGAGGAACGCACCCCCCCACCACCTCCCCTATCCGGCGTCCCTCTCATCCTCACCCCCGCGCGCCGCCACCGCCTCCATCCAATTATCATCCATCCATCCGGTCTGCACGCGGTACAGGACTCTGTCTCGTGCCATTCCGGGGCGCCCCGGCTGCCTGCGCGCGGGACGCCGAGAAGTGAGCCGCAGGTATGTGTGTGTGTGTGTGTGTGTGTGTGTGTGTGGGGGGGGGGGGGGCTCGTGACGGATGATCAACAAACGGTAAGAGCCGCCCGTGCACGTTCCCTCCTCTTGGCAGCTCCGCTCTTTGCGCTGCTGCTGCTGCTGCATGCGCATTGTTGAAGCAGCAAAACAAGTCGAGCCGCAGTGTTTTTTTGTTTTTTTTTTTTTTAAAAGTGATTTCTGCTGCTTCTGGTTTGCACATTTACGGTATAAACGAGGTGTTACTTCTCCGTCTCACATTAGAGCGCTTTCCTTGGCCGGATCAGGCTCCGCGGTGAGCCACCCTGATGGATCGGCTCTGTAAGTGGTGGGATCAGCCGCGGAAGAGCCAAACATCGGTTAGAACTCGGTTGGTTTAGGATCCGGGAGATTAGCTGCTTTCTTGTTTGTTATTTTTGTTGTTTTGTGTGTGTGTGTGTGTGTGTGTGTGTGTGTGTGTGTGTGTGTGTGTGTGTGTGTGTGTGTGTGTGTGTGTGTGTGTGTGTGGCCCCGAGCCGTTCACGGTGAACGGAGGGAGGGGGTAGATGGAGAGGGAGGCTGGCTTTTTGTGTGAGCGCAGGTGTGCTGGATTTGTTAAATAATCTTTTTGGATATCACGTATTTTATTTTGAAATGGAGACATTGTTTTTCTTCACTTTACCGGTTGTTTCTTATTGTATGTCTTTACATTCATAATTGTTTATTATAGTTCCTGTATTTTTAACTCCCTGCGTTTCTAAATTGTCTTTTGTGCTCTCGGGGAGTGTTTGAATTGTTACACTTCCAGATCTCAGTGGAAGAGCTTCCAGGTTTCAGCTGATTGACAGCCTGTGTGTGTGTGTGTGTGTGTGTGTGTGTGTGTGTGTGTGTGTGTGTGTGTGTGTGTGTGTGTGTGTGTGTGTGTGTGCTAGCAGACACAGGAATGTTTTTTTTTCTCTGTCTCGGTCCGTCCAGCCCACTTTTATGACTTTGTTTCCCTTCTCATTTCCTCCCTGCGGCGGGCAGGCTGTTTTTTTTTTCTTCTTTATTTTTTTTTGTCTACACCTAACCAGCCAGGACACCGCCCAACAACCTCCACCCCCCACCACCACCACCTCTAACCCACACCCACAAACACTCTGCAGGTCTGTCTGTCTGTCTGTCTGTCTTCTCTTTGGTCTCCAATATATCGCAGTCTCAAATATCAAACACATTTAAAGATGTTTGATATTTTAGAGGGAGTTCCTTCATCCCACACAAACACACACACACTTGGAAAAAAAAATCCATCACTCTTTAGATACAGTTATAAATGCATGTCAGTTCATTACATTACATTACAGTCATTTAGCAGACGCTTTTATCCAAAGCGACTTACTGTTCATTTTGAAAGTCTGTATTTTTGTGTGTTGGCTCTCCGAATTCTGTCTACTAGTTCAGTGAAAGGCTTACAACCACAGTTATAAACACGGGCTGAAAAGCAGGCTAATAAGAAAAAAAGGGGTTTATTTTATTTTATTTTATTTTATTTTATTTTATTTTATTTTATTTTATTTTATTTTATTTTATTTTATTTTATTTTATTTTATTTTATTTTATTTTATTTTGAAGCTGCACTGTTTGTTGTTCGCCTTTTTTAAAATGTAAATTGTATTGTTTTAAATGTTATAATTATTGAAACTGCATTGGTTCGTTATGAGACTAGTATTAACTTCTGTGACCATGTGTTGATGTGTGATATAGACATTATTTCTCATAAACAGCAGATAGGCTGCGGTTGGTTCCATGTGTGTGAAACAGACATGTGTGTGACTGTGCAGTGGACATAAAGACGATACACAAGCTGAGGCGTTTAGTCTCTTTATTCGAGGTGTTTTTCAAAGGCATAACACAACACGTAGACATTCTGCGAAATATAGGCCTACATCTGAATTCAATATTCTATTTCCGCTGACCTCGCTCACCCTGGAGGCGAACACAGACGTGCGTTGACACTGTATCCACTGAATGTCAGAGACACCTCTAACTGGAAAGGCAGCTTTCATTTCTGGAGGTTTAGCATTTTATGGCGCAAAGGAAAGTCTACTTTACGGTATGAATTTGAAAGCAACACGGCGACGTCTCTTCGCCTCTGGACCAATGAATAAACACATGTCATCAGCAGTTATAGATACAATTATGCACTATAGTTAAAAGAATGATAACAATTGTATTTGTATAGCACTTAGATACTTAGAGAGTAGATCAACACCAATACAAAATATCAAGAAATAAAAACATAAAGCATCATGTGGCCCGGCTACATTTCCCAACAGCGTATTATTGGCGTAGTATGTTTTCTATAATTAATTTAGCGTTAGTAGCATATTCATTCTGCAACCATTTCATCAGACATTATGTAAAACTCAATCTGTAGAACTCAGCCAAATTTATGATCATGAACTTTATGTTCATAACCCATCCTTCATTCCCGCAGCACAAACACGTCTCTGTTAAATCGCCTCGTGTTTAAAAAAAGAAAGAGAGGAGAAGGAACAAGAGAGCCAGCTTTGCTCGGGCGCAGATTTATGCTTTTAATATCGGCTCAAACGTTTTATTCAAAATAAAGACTTTATTTGTAAATATTAATTCGTGTGTGTAAATCTTCTTCCAGAGGATCATATAGTCGCCACAATACACACATTGGGGTCCTAGTTAAGTCTTTTACTGTAGCTGTTAGTGTTTCTGGTTTTTTTCCCCGTGCAGTAAAGATGGATATTATTGTTGTCAGTATAATAACAGTTATATGATTACTATTTATATTCAAAATATAATATTCTCATTATCGGCTGGTCGGCAGCTGTGTCATGTTCCAGGCTATATTACCTGCAGCAGCAGTTTTAGTATTAACAGTCACGGGGTACGAACCAAGTGCGTGAGTTTATTTATATTAACATGTTTTTGTACAAATATTATTTTACTCATATACACTTATGTTCATTCATATTCTCAGTCCAGATCGACTTACATCACAAGTTAACTATGTAAATATAATTTACATGGCATATTTGGCACCGGTTGAAATAAAATATGTGTCTTCCCCATACTAACTAAAGACACAAAAACATGGAAAAATATTAGATATAAATATAGTATTTTGTTGAGAAAACCAGGATACAAACTTGTTCAGCTCAAGAGGCTCCAGGAGCGGCAACACACACACACACACACACACACACACACACACACACACACACACACACACACACACACACACACACACACACACACACACACACACACACACACACACACACACACACACACACACACACACACACACACTGACCCGGCCGGGACGGTCGCTGCACACATCGGGCCCCAGCGCGCTCCTGACGCTCTGGTGCCATCTAGCGTCCCGTTGACGACAGTACCGAACATTCACAAACACACTATTACTTCATCCTCTTGGTATAATTACACACTAGTCAAATACTCTCGCACACACGCTTTGCTCCCTGATGTCCGTGCTCAAAGTGTCTGTGAAGCAGTTTAAATGTGTGATGTGCTGTTGGCTGCATGTGCGTGAGTGTCTGTTGACGAACTGTTAACTCCACTTTTTTTTATGGTCCTCTTTGGAATGAAAGCAGACTTGACGAGAGGCAGGGAGCGCGAGCGTGTGCGCGCTCACGGGAGGGGCGTGCGTGCGTGTGCGCGCAAGGGAGTCAGTCTTTTGTCTCGCTGGCTGTGGGCTTCTCTCTTGTCTTTGATGTGAACGCAGAGAGGGGACAGATTTGTGGCATCTCTCTGCCAGGTTAAGGCTTCACTGTGGTGAATGAGGCGTGGAGAAACACGTGCACGCGCAAGAACACACGCACACATGTTGTGCCCAAGGAAACAGAAGCCTTTTTTTTTTTTTTTGTGCTGATTGGTCAGGGTCCCTGTTTCGATCAACAAAGGCAAACATAATAACTCGTCCTTGCTCTGTGATTTCATCAACTTTTATTGGCTCGCTCATCTGCAGATCTGCTGTGCAACCTCCCGAATTTATGCATCCAGGTGTCTGTGTGTGTGTGTGTGTGTGTGTGTGTGTGTGTGTGTGTGTGTGTGTGTGTGTGTGTGTGTGTGTGTGTGTGTGTGTGTGTGTGTGTGTGTGATCATTTGAAAAACCCTCGTGGAGGGAAGGCTGGGGGGAGAAAATAATCCACAGCGTTGCATTTGATTTATGTCTCCAGCATCATCTGACTTTAATCCGGCATTCAAAATCAACTTCAGCGCATTAAATCAACAACCCCCGCCCCCCCGCAGTATCAGGGGGGGGGTTCCACAGAGCCATTCAGCGGCTGTAAACGATGCAAATGCACCACCGTGTTCACACAGAGTAAATTACACTTTGGTAATATTATTGGTAAATTAGAGATGCTGTGCAGGCTGTAATGAGTGAATTAGCAATGCATTGTTTTTTTTTATTCTAACAACATTATATTGTAGTACGACCACTACCACATAATGACACAAATCTAAAAATGCATTCCTTTCTAAATTCTATTTAAAACCACATTAGAAAAAAAAAAAAATGTTGTGTAAAATTATGTTAAATCATTTACCTGTGTGATGCCACGCTCCTGCACGTTTCTTATTTAGCAATGACTTACAACAAAAAAAACTCAAACACTTTCAGAGAAAAACAAGCAGCCCTCCCCGTGATGCTGCATTCATCCGCCCGTTAATCTTTAACTCGGCCCCGGGGGCGGGGGGGGGGGGGTTTCTTGGATGTGGCCGAGGGCTCGAGTCCACCGGTAACAGTTCGGTGAGCTGACCCAGAGCACGAGCTCACGGCGCCGTGAAGGACGCGGCCAGCCGGCTCGCGCTGCCCTGGAACGATCTAACATTGGAAAACAACAAAAACAAAAGCAACAGTGGAGCAGTTTCTCTCGGTTTGTTATTAACTCGCACAGGACACACACACACACACACACACACACACACACACACACACACACACACACACACACACACACACACACACACACACACACACACACACACACACACAGCACTGTTTCCTATCCAGTATAATGAGTTTAAACTACACAGGCATGGACATCAAGTTAACCTTTAGTTTGAAAATTGTGGGTAAAGTCACAATTTCCTCTCTTCCTCTTACACGAGCCAACGGTGAATCTAGCTGCTAATTAAAATGCACAGCCTATTTTCAAATATTTAACTTTCGGAACAGAATCCACAATTGAAGATATTAATTATTCAATAAAAACGAAAAATCCCCTCAATCATCTGCTGATGAAAATATTCCTGATTATGTTTTCTTCAGCGTGCCGTGGAGTATATAAATGGGTTCCCCAATTGAGAATAAAAACAAATAGTAAAAACGACGAAAATCGAGAAATAAACATGCGTTGTTTTTTTTTTTTTA
Organism: Anoplopoma fimbria; assembly: GCF_027596085.1. Classification (NCBI taxonomy): domain Eukaryota; kingdom Metazoa; phylum Chordata; class Actinopteri; order Perciformes; family Anoplopomatidae; genus Anoplopoma; species Anoplopoma fimbria. The sequence goes on along the minus strand of NC_072459.1, from coordinate 19,453,702 downwards.
AATCTTATAGCAGCATTATCAATTCTAGTTCCTTTGTGAGGTGGTGAAGGGATATTAAAAATCATTTTATATCTCTGCTTGGCTTAAAATCAAATTCTTAGTGTATAAAAAAAAGAAATCTATCTATTCAGAAAAGGGTTAGTAAATTAAATAAGTCGCAAATGTTTAATTTCACAGACCGTTAATTATTTCACCACGCGTTTTTACTGAGTGAATTGCCGGCGCTTTGAGCATTACCGAGGCTGAAATGAACCGCAGATGAACTGTACAACGTCGTGTGTGTTTGTGTGCGTGTGCGTGTGTGTGTGTGCACGCGCGTTCCTTGTGTGCAGCGCAGCACATGTGTTCATCTGCTGTTTGCTGCGGGCCTGTTTTTCAGTTCGTCGCCATTCCTCGGACTTTACAAGGAGTCATAAACGGCCATAAAGCCATAAAAGTCCTGAGGTCTCACACACACACACACACACACACACACACACACACACACACACACACACACACACACACACACACACACACACACACACACACACACACACACACACACACACACACGCTCACACACACAAGCGCGAAGCCATAAAGCCATAAAGCAGCAGTCTGACTCCTTCAGCTTTAATTGTCGATAATCTCTGAAGTTTCTCAGATTCCTGGAGTTCCTTTAGCAGTTCTTAACTGTTTCCACTGCAGCTCAATCACAGTCTGATTCACTGCGGCTTAAAACGCGTGTCCGTTATGAAATTAAAATGTAAAATACTGCCATTCTTATTGTACCATCACCCCGGCGTATTTAAAAAAAAAAAAAAAAAAAAAAAAGTAAAAAACTCTATCACACAATGCATTTTTTTGTATTATTATTATTATTAATATCATCATTTGTATTATCAGTATTATTCGTATTATAATATGAATTATTATGAATATTATTATTATTTTCCTAACTTTTGGTTAACTGTCTCCCAGTCTGAAACAAATCCAGAATATCATAATTTGTACTGTTTTATTTCCATGCAGGCCTATAACTTAAGCATATTATCATAATTGTTATTACCATTATTAGTATAGTCGAAGTAGTAGTAGTAGTAGTAGTAGTAGTAGTAGTAGTAGTAGTAGTAGTAGTAGTAGTAGTATTACTAGCTAAGTATTGCTGTTGTTGGCTCTAAAATCCGTTGCTGTAATAGTAAAAATATTTATACAGCCAATTCCCCTTGTTTTAATTCGCGTATTTTGCTAATAAAATTTCAATTGAATAAATATGAGCAAAAAGTCCAAGAATTCAGTCCTATAAGAGAACATGTCCATCGCTTTGCCTCACAACAGTCGTTACAAATATTTTAATAAAGAAGTAGTTCATGTAACGTTCAATGCTCTGAACACAGGAGGAAACGGCAAATATGGGCGAAAAGACAAAGCATTGACAAGTCTCCCTTTAATGTAGGTCTTTATGGGAGCCATGTATGTGTGTATGCCTTACGCTGTCCCGTCGCATTAGCTGCTGCTCCCAACCTGACCCAGGTTTAGGTTTCCCCATTTGTACCAAACAGTTTCCAGTCTCGTTTCCTCTCTCCCTCCTCTCTCCCTCCTTCGTGCCATTTGGTGCCGTTTGTCTCCCCGAATCTCCCAAACTGCACACCTGCAACGACAAAAGACAACAACCCCTCTCATTACAGCTATCTTAAGTCACAAAGACAGGCTAGCATGTGAGCTATGCTGCTGAATGAATACATGTGGAGGCAGTCAGTCACATGACATGGGGAGTAGAAACCAGCAGAATGAAGCAGTAGGCCCAAGTCACACGGTTTCAGTAGCCGCTGCTGCTAATAGTTAAACTAACAATTAGCTTCTCTAATAGGTCCCATGGGTTGTGTAGACTAACTTTGTATTATAGGTATTCTAGCTTCATTCCGCCTGCTAGGCTATTAATTAAACACTGATATGAGAGACTTACAGTGTTGTATGCCAGACTTTGCTATTGAACAAATAATAAAAAACGTCTAAGCCTTAAGTCATGTATCATTATTCTACATTATGTCATAGAATATGTCATAACATTTCTGCACCTGTTATCAGCTGGGATGTGTGTAAAGGTTCGGCTAACATTTATCCAAAACAGCTTATAGCCTTTATTGTTAGCTTAGCCCTTGCCTGCTAACGAAGTGTAATAAAACTCCATCATGGAGTATTTGTTAAAGGTACTTGAACCCCACCAGCTAAGGCCTGCCGCTGCATAATTTAGACACAATGTTCAAACACGTTTTTATCAGCATAAGGTCTTCTTTTATATAGACTCAGTTGCACTGTAGATACACTGGATAAATATTAATATATCAGAATTTCATATGTCCCCTCCAGGCTGCCGTGCAGGTACTACTAAGTGTTTTTTTTTCTTTATTATACCAAAGCCACACTCAGGTTAAAACCATGCAAACGGCTGTGTTTGTAATAATAATATTACACCGTCCTGTGTGTGTGTGTGTGTGTGTGTGTGTGTGTGTGTGTGTGTGTGTGTGTGTGTGTGTGTGTGTGTGTGTGTGTGTGTGTGTGTGTGTGTGTGTGTGTGTGTCCCAGGTTGAAGCCATGTCTGTCCGGCCCCGACTGTTAGTGCTCATTAATGATTAAACCACAGTCGGGCCCGAACACAATGCTGCTGCTTCCCGTTCCCACAAAGCGGAGAGGAAGCGGAGCGTCCTGCCTGGGGAGAGAGAAAGGCAGAGGAGGGGAGAGAGAGAGAGGAGAGGGAGAGAGAGAGAGAAAAAGAGGGGTCAAAATGAGAGTTAAAAAGTGAGATTCCCCCAACTGTCTGTGTGTGATCCTTTACAGAAAGCGAAAGTCGAGGATTCAACTTGTTATCTGTCTCCCTGCTCTGAACAGTGTTCCTTTAAAAAAAAAAAAAAAAAAAAAAAGAGGGAGAGAGAGGGGACATGGAGGAATGGACGGGGCGGGAGGGTAAAGTAAGAGTAAAAATAGAGTCTTTGTCTCTATTTGTCAGTCGGACTTGTCTGCAGTTTGGCCATGCAGACAAGTCAGAGCCTGTAAGGGAAACACAGACAGAGAGAGAGAGAGAGAGAGAGAGAGAGAGAGAGAGAGAGAGAGAGAGAGATTTATTTATGGCTGCGGTTATTTTACGACCTCAGCGACACATATTCCGTTTGTAAGTGCGAATGAAAAGCAGGCCGACTTTTCGCTTTTCAGCTTTTTTTTTTTTCCTCCCTCTCTTTTTAAAATAATCACAAGGAAAATGAAACAAATGTATAGTTTTTGTCTCATATTTGTGTAAGTCAATAGCACTAAGTAACACAGTACTCGATGTGTGTGTGTGTGTGTGTGTGTGTGTGTGTGTGTGTGTGTGTGTGTGTGTGTGTGTGTGTGTGTGTGTGTGTGTGTTGTGTTTCTATTTCTTGACATGTTTTATTTATTAGGCTGCTTCTGGATTCATTAAACTCAAAACACTATTATGCTAAAAGTAGCCCCCAAGTATGTCATAATAATATAATAAAAATAAGTTTGTGATACGAATATGGCCTTTAGGAACTATGTATTTACTGTATATACACATTATGTTTTTTATTTATATAGCATGAATGTATTTGAATCAATCCTATAATGTACTGTATTGGTTTAAAAAAAAAAAAAATTCAATGACTAACAACGTATTTTAAGAAAAACAATTCATCCTGTTTCAAAGACCAATTGATACAAAATAATTCTGATTATTTTATATACAATCACTTTATAAATAGAAGATAGCTGACTAGACATTTCCATCAACATTTATTTCATTAAAAAACTATTTGTTTTAACATGTTATTTTGATTTTATTTCTGTTTATCTCTGTGCAATTACCTTAACATGATGAATCTAGGCCTACAGCCTAATATGTAATTGATAATATTAAAACATATCTTTTTAAATAGCTGGATGCTGTAGTAATAAGATATAATATATGGGAATACAAGTTTTTTTTTCTCCTTAGGATGTAGTTTGTATCAGTATTTAGACTATTGCTGTAGTAATAAGATATAATATATGGGAATACAAGTTTTTTTTTCCTTAGGATGTAGTTTGTATCAGTATTTAGACTCCATTTGTATAAATATATTTCACTTGATTATATATGGCCCCCATGGAAAGAGTTCAGGCGCAAGGCTCCAATCAGTGTCAAGAGAACGGGGGGGAAAATTGGGGAAACTTGGAGACTGTTTTCTTTCTTCCTTCTCCTTTTACATGTTCAGCCCTAATCAGTGTCACGGAAGGAGAAAAATAATAATTCACGGCGCTCACTGATCAAACAGTCACCGAACACAACTGGAACACTTTTTTTAATTATCTACAGACAGCGCAGCTCGGAACTATAACGCGGTGTGTCACCAGCACAGACAGAAGAGGCTCCATCCGGGTTATCTCCCATCAATAAAACAGGAACAGCTATCAGATTATGTTCACAAAATCCCTTCCACATAATAATAATAATAAGCCCACTCGTCCGATATAGAGAAAAATAACTGCGATGAAAAGGCCTGCGGTGAGAAGAGGACACACACACACACACACACACACACACACACACACACACACACACACACACACACACACACACACACACACACACACACACACACACACACACACACTGACCGGCATGGGAGGCATAAATCCACCCACCGACCCAAATATACCAATTACAAATGTTCAAACACCTCAATTATAGACGTGGATAGCCCACATTATGTTGTAGGATAACTCACACACACACACACACACACACGCACGCACACGCGGGACCACACATGACTTGGTGCGCGCTCCCGTCTTGTGATTTACGCTCTCCAAATTCATTTTAATACGGTCGGTATTATCTGCAAAGCGCCGGGAATATGTTTTATTGTTCGGTTGCCTCCGGTGGTGGTGAAGCGGCAGCAGCAGCAGCCCCGTCCTCTCGGTGGGAGGGCTGCGTGCGCGTTTGCGTGAGCGAGCGAGGGAGGGAGCGAGCGAGCTGCCGTTTATTTTGTATTTTTTTTTTTTTATGGGTCCAACAACAGACGGAGGAGGACACGCGGGGAGAGGAAAAAAAGAATCAATTTAACGCGCCGAGGATTCCGGTGTGATTGCGCAATCTCACCGGGAACCGGAGGGGAGGGGGGGGGGGGAGATTAGAAAAGAGAGGATGGGAATTAGAAAGAGAGAGCGAGGGAGTGAAGGAGGAAAATAGGAAAGAGGAGAGGTGGTGGTGGTGGTGGTGGTGGTGGGGGGGGGTCGTGGTAGTCCCCCCCCCCCCCACCTCCGCTTCTTCCTCTCTCCAACGAAAAGGGGCGAACGAATGCCAGGCACGGAAGCCTCCCATTGGTCAGTCTGAGGTCAGCTGGTCTCTGCCTCCCCCTTTACACCCCTCCTCACCCCATCTCGTCTTCTCCGCACACACACACACACACACACACACACACACACACACACACACACACACACACACACACACACACACACACACACACGCCCCCCCATCTCCCCTTCTCTGTCCCACACTGGCACTCAGCCACCCAGATACCCCCTCCCCTCCTCTCGCCCTCACCCTCCTCACCCCACTCCTCCCAATCTGCGATAAACTAAGTGATAGCAGCAGCCCGTCGGACTGTCGGCTATAAAACACAACAAATCATAAAGTGCAGGCAGGGGAAGGCAGAGGCAGGAGGACGGGAGGGAGAACCGTTAGCCGTTAGCCGTTAGCCTCTTCTACTCCTCCTTCTTCTCCTTCTTCTCCTTCTTCTTCTCCTTCTTCTTCTTCATCATCGTGTGAACGTTGTTGTTGTGTTTGTTCCGTGCCCTCCTGTCCTCCCCTCTCCTCTCCTCTCCTCTCTTTCTCTTCTCCTCCTTCTTTTCCTTCTACTCCCGTCCTACTTTCTTCCGATGAGTTCCTATTTCGTCAACTCCACTTTCCCGGTAACGCTACCGGGAACGGGCGCCGGCGGGCAGGCTGCGGAGTCGTTCTTGGGTCAGATCCCGCTCTACTCTTCGGGATACGCCGCCGACCACCCGCTCCGCCACTACTCGGGGGCAGCGGCCGTCACCGCCGCCGCCGCCGCCGTGGCTTACGGTGCAAGCGGCGGCGGCGGCGGCGGCGGCGGCGGCGGCGTGCACCAGGAGAAGCCGTACCCGACGGCCGCCTACTACCAGCAGGCGGCGAACGGAGCGTACGGCGGCGGGCACCGGGCGGCGCAAGGGGTCGGTGTCGGTGTCGGTGTCGGTGTCGGTGTCGGTGCTTGCGACTACGCCACCGCGGCTGCAGCGGCTGCCGCAGCGGCCACGAGCTTTTACCGGGACAAGGAGCACGCGCTTAGCCTGGAGGAGCACCAGCTCGCGCTCAGCCAGGAGGGCATGCACCGCAAAGCGGAGTGCGGTAAAGGGATGTTCGGGGAAACGATGGACGAGAAGCTGGCGTCGTCAGCTCCTATTTATCCGTGGATGCAGCGGATGAACTCGTGCAACGGTGAGTGTCTTCTTCTTCTTCTTCTTCTTCTTCTTCTTCTTCTCCCCCACTTGTTTCTTGCATATTTTATGATCCCCCCGTCATAAAGCTGACGTTCGCTTCCTCTGTCGAGCCCCTCCGCTGTCTTCCCTCTCCTCCTCCTCCTCCTCCTCCTCCTCCGCCTCCTCCTCCTCCTCCTCTCCCAGTAGCTGCTTTACGAGCCCCGTTTGTCGGCCTGTCAGTCAGTCATGTACTCGGTATTTTATTGTCCGTCATAAACCCGAGTTTGTTTGGGTTGAAGCTCCTGTTACTGTATGTGACCCGATGACCGACGCCGCTACCGGGCTTGAGGGGGGGAGGGAGGGAGGGGAGGAAGAAAAGTTAGAGAGGAAACGCCTGTCAGGGAGTGTTGTGGGTGAAAACAATGACCAGATACAAAGATAGATAGACAGACAGAGATGAAACTAAAAGTATGCAATCTCTACTTGTCAGTCATCTTGTCTCATATGTTTCCTTTCACATGATTCCTTTTAGTCTGCGCTGCCTAAAAAGGCAGAATTAAAAAGATAATTCAGCACCTTATGAAGACAAAATATGTTGCATATATCTCTTTATTTATTTATTTTTGTTACATTGTGTAACCCGCTTCTGATAAAGGAAACGACTGCTGTTTATTTTGCATTCCAACTCCTCTTTTGTTATCTCATGCTGACCCTGCACTGTTATTCATAACCGAACAGATTAGATATTAAATCCGTTTTGTGCCACGGCACGGCCAACCCCGAGCGTCTTTGTCAAAAGCCAGAGAGAAAAGCGGGCCTGTTGAGAGTGTATAGTGAGTAATGCGGACGATGCGGCGCTACTGTGGTACTAAAGCCCTGCAGGGCACTCCGAGCTATGACAGATGATGTGGAAAACCGGGCTCGGCTGCAGAGAAAATACACATAAGTAATATAAAAAAAGGCTAAAGCCGTGAGTGACAGTTGAAGATGTAAAGGGCAACTTTGAGAGAGCGCGCAGAAACCCTGTGTGCTCCTCCATAATCTGATATATTCTTTTATTTATTGATGGATATTTGGATAGATATTCGCCCTGAGCAGCGTGCGGTTTTTCCATCCGTGCTCTGCCCATCAGATCGATACAGAAACTGAAGCTGCTAAACTGACAACATGGCGAGTTGTTTACCACCGGGGGCCAAGAGATCAGAGGAGACTGTAGCCATGGAAGATGATCCTCTCTGGGGGGGGAAATACCCTCCGAAACATCATCCGTCCTCCACTTACTTTTACTAGTATTTTAAAATATATATTATTATTATTATTATTATTATTATTATTATAGTGTGAGCTGGAAAAGTTGAACAACGCGTCTCTTTCTTCTCCGCTGAATGCTGCTATTCACCAAGTTTGATAAATAAACGAGTTATTATTTTTCACGGGGTTTTATTTTGGTTCCACATCAAACCAATCATCATAGTTATCTAATATAACATTACACCGAGAGATGTGTGATTACTCTGCGACCTGTTGGACTAAATTCTAACTTGATTGATCCCCACCTGCTAGTTGGAGCAGAATAAATTGCATTAAACAACGTCAGGTTGTATCATAGAGAGTAGAAAGAGACAAAAGGAAAAAAAAGACGCACTCTTTCTCTTTCACGCATACAGATTTGGCATTAATTCGGTTGAAATGTAACTTTCTGTCCTCCATTCCCCTTGCAGGGACCTTCGGCAGCCCCGGGAGGCGCGGGCGGCAGACGTACACGCGCTACCAGACGCTCGAGCTGGAGAAGGAGTTCCACTTCAACCGGTACCTCACGCGGCGGCGGCGGATCGAGATCGCGCACGCGCTCTGCCTAACTGAGCGGCAGATCAAGATCTGGTTCCAGAACCGCAGGATGAAGTGGAAGAAGGAGAACAAGCTGATCAACTCCTCGTCGTCCTCCTCCTCTTCCTCCACGGTGAACGGTGTCGAGGAAGAGGAGAAACGGACGGAGTGAAAGAGGAGGACAAAATGAAGAAAAAAAAAAAACTGATGTTATACACATAAAAAAGGAAGATGGAGGAAAAGACATGCTGGTTGATCCCTACCCTTTTCCCGTCTCAAAGTCCGTCCAGACGCGTGTCTGATGTGAAAACTCTGGGAGAAATGAACGTAGCCTACATATTATTTTATTTTATTTTTTTACCTGAGCAGGGTTGTGAAGCACGTGCAAGAGATGAAGTGGGGATTACTTTTTTTTTTTTTGGATCTGTGTGGTCTGAAAATTGGGAAATAATTTTACTCTTGTGGAAAGGACAGATAAAAGTAAGAAATAATAAAAAAAAAAAAACTTAAAAAGGAGAGAGGTGGGACAAGTGAAGTGTATTTAAAAAAAATACAGTAAATAAGTAACCCGCCACCCAACGGGGACAAACTGTGTTAAGACGCAGTTTATTGTTGCATTCCAAGAACAACCGCCCAACTTCTTATTGTACTTAAGTTTTAATTCTCCTCAAAAAACGTACTTCCTTTATGTCAGGCACTTGTTTGTGGAAGCTTTTGGACCCCACCTATTATTATTATTTTTCTTATTTTGTAAACGTACTGTATTATACCTTTAATTAGACGCGCAGACACTCTCATACGAGGACGAGCTATAGGAGAAGTGTATGTATGTCATATGGTGTTCATATTTAAACTGTATAGAAACAAGCAATGGGGGGGGGAAAAAGCATCACCTTGCACGGTGAAAATAATGTCATTTTGGGGGTTAGGGGTGGGGGTAACTTAACCTTTCCAGGGGTTTTTCCAGTATTGAGGTGGGGGGGGGGGGGGGGCTGTCAACCTACTGATGTTATTCTCCAGACTACCTATAAAAAAAAAACCTTCAGGAAAGTGTATATTTTATGGATTTTTACATTGTTTATGTTAGTGTTTTTGTCAAGTAACTACGTATACTACCTATGAGAACTGTTCAATAAAATGTAAAGTATGTATCGGGAGGGATTCTTCTCATTGATTGATTGAAACGTGAAACGAGCAGGTCCGCGTCAGAAAGTGATCATTGAGAAGTGGAGACTGTTTTTATTTGATGATTTAGTGCCCCGCTTACTCGCGCGCTCGAAGAATCATAAACCTTTTTTTTTTTTTTTTTTTACCCTCTCACTTGAAACGGAGGGACGGGGGGGGGGGATTGCACGAGGTTGTCCGGATGGGCAAAGTGACAAGGAGCGTGAGCTACACTGCTGCATGGCGGTGCCGAGCTAATTGATGACCAGACCCAGGGAGAGAGAGAAAGTTGACCTGTCCTCGAGGCGACCGGCCAGACACGTCACACACACACACACACACACACACACACACACACACACACACACACACACACACACACACACACACACACACACACACACACACACACACACACACACACACACACACACGTACTTCAGCCAGACAAAGTGGACAATGTCCTCACGACCCTTTGAACTCTGCGTTGTCCCCTGAGTGACCGCCGCGCACGGGTTCCATCTCTCGGCAGTAGAGCGGGTTTTGGGTTTCAGCGAAAAATATATTTTTCACTATTTCTACACTAGCTTATATCGTGTGAATGATTCTAATTATTACCAAATAAAAAAACATAAACACGCATAGTAACAGCATTAATAAAAAGGAAACCAGGAGCTATGACAACCACACTCATAATATAGTTCATAATAATGAAGTCAACTGATATACTGAATACTACTCTAATGTATAAACATTTAGTGTCTCAGTGTCTATTTTATAAATAAATACTATGTTGGCAAGAAGAAAGACTCTCTTTTTAGTTTGTAAGAGTTTTTTTTATTTTTTTATTTTATATTATTATTGTCTATTGTAGAAATAAATCCGCTGTTAACTCCCAGATCACTGCTTTCTTTACTATATTGAGTTGCAGAAGGCATATTAAGTCTGCTATTAAAAGCCCGTGCAGTTGTCGAGCAATGCAGTGAACAGTTAATAACAGTAAAAGTTTAGATTTATGATTTATTTCAGTCCAATGAGATTCAAAAATCACGCAGAGCTTCAGCTCAGACCAAACAAAAGCAGACCCCAGCACCAAATGAAAATATCAAGTTAAACGTGTCACAACTGTGTGTGTTTCGTTTAAATTGGTTGTTGTAAGACTCCTTCTTTGGCTCGAGCATACCAGAGTCGGTGGTTCGATTCCCACGCAGTGCGAACGTGTTCTGGTTAGCTTTAGGCCAGCAGATGTTCCATGTAAAACGCAGTGGGAATGGTTTCACTGTGACACCGAGGGGGAGCTCAAGTGTCACACCAACTGCACACGTCTTTATTTTGTCTACGCTTTTCCATCCTTCACTCTCACTCTCGTTCCCGCGAATATAACGTTTTGGGGGGAGTTTTGAAAAGTACGTTTTGTTTCATGATGTGACTTTCTTGCAGTAAGATCACCATCTGTGGCATTTCAACTTTAAGTTAAAAGGTGTAATCCTCCAAAAACGGGGTGCGTCTCAACAGCATTTTAACATGTGGAAACGAGGATTTAGGTAGTCTATAGATTACAGTGGATTGTTGCGCTCCACGAAAGAAAGTCTGCTATTTAGTGGATGATTTGATCCATAAACAATGTGAGCAGAGGCAGATTCACATGGCAGTTGAAACACCTTTCTCCAACAACAATTGAAACCCTGAATCCTCACAAAAGACACAAAAAAAAAAGAGGGGCAAAGAAATATGAAATAACATCCAGCACAAGAACTGAATGTTCTCCAATTTAGAAATTGTGTATTCTATGAAAAAAAAAAAAAAATCTAATAAATTATGACTTCTGTTATCTGAAACTGTGGAATTTGTTTGGACCAAAGTGTTCAGCGAGCTTTCACGGCGCAAATATTCAGTGTGGTTGGAAAATCTATATATAACGAGGGGAGTGTGTTCTGAGGTGTGTGCCAACTGGGTCAGTTCCTCCTCCTCCTCCTCCTCCTCCTCCCCCCTCCTCCTCCTCCTCATCGTCCCTGCGGCTCGCAGGCCATTTCTGGCACAGTTTTGGGTTCTGTGCCTCTGAGCCCCTCGGCCTCTAGTGAGTAAAAAGATAAATGTGATCTCTGTTTTGTGCATTTGTACCCCTGTCTCGCTTGGTGCCGCGTTCTTTCATTCTGCCCTGGTTAGTTTGGAATATTCGGGATGATTTCCATTCCAACTGCTGCTTTCTTTTCTTGCGCATGACTCCCAGTGTGCAGAGGAGCAGCTCAGTGTCTCAAATGTGGCCTTAAACTGCGCACACATGCACGAGAGTATGCGTGCACACTTGGGCCCCCGGCTGAAGTGCGTTCTTTTGTATCATTTTGCACACACACACACACACACACACACACACACACACACACACACACACACACACACACACACACACACACACACACACACACACACACACACACACAACACAAATCTGGAACTCTTCATGTGTCCCATGTTCAAGCCCGTGTGCATGTACATGTGTGTGTGTCAGACTTACACCGAAACATGCGCACCCGAGTGCAAGTTGAGGCCTAATACAAATAGACACACACACACACACACACACACACACACACACACACGCGCGCGTGCACACACGCAGAGGCACCGTGCCTGAAATGCATCCCCGACCCGGGAATCAACAAATCATAAATCAGCAGATCTCCATCCAGTGTGGACGTCACAGATCAGGTTTAACATTCCTCCTCTGCAGCTGGAAGGGAGGCTGCAGGGAGAGGAGGGGGGGGGGGGGGGGGGGGTGACGTTATAACGCGATTAGAGAGAGCGAGAGAGGAGCACAGTAGGCCGAATCTAAAAGGTCTGGGTAGGCTTTACTCATTAAAACAGTTTACTTTGGTACTTCCGGGTTTTTTAAAGGCAAAGTTTGAACCTGCGAAGGATAGTTTGTTGTTCATACTGCAGTAAACATGATTATGACAACAGCAACACGACGCTATTAACAATAAATAAGTAAATAAGGTCCTATCGGACTTTATTGATGAGGCCAGTGTTTTGGCGTTTAAGGAGGACGAGTGTGGTTATTAACTATCGATGATATTGTTTAACATAATCGCTGCTATCTGACATTGCATAATGACGCAGGATAATGACTCAGTTTGCGGCATTTAAGGTGCATTTAAGGTGCAGTAACGTATACATATTAGTTGGCATCGGAAACGTCCGATGCCAACTAATATTTATATGTTGTTTTTAATTGTTTGAATTATTTTAACCATGGTATTATTATCATTATTATTATTGTTGTTGTGGTTATTATTATATTTTATCATTTTCATTTGTTTGATCATTTTTTTAAATTATATTTCATTTTTACATACTAAACTCTCAACTGAAGAGCAGCATAGGTATACATATTGATATATATTGGAGATATTGAATGTTACTGGTTTGTCTGCCGTGTTAGATATTCTATTATTAACGGGTTATTGTATTGTTTATGGTCACTGGCTTCTAATTTCCGGCCTAAGCAAAAGGTCAATTAACTGGCCTGAGTGATGAGATACACACTCACTAACAGGGAGAGAGAGAGAGAGAATATTTTAGAACAGCTCTCTAACACTCTTCTTTTTTCGAGCGTCTACTTTCCTCCTCTCCTTCTATTTCGGTCTCTTTTTTTTTTTTTTTTTTAAATCAGTGCAATAAATTATGTCTGCAGCAGGTGGCGCTCTGAGCTCACCCCCGGCACCTCCGGCAGTAGCATGAAGGGTGAGACAGACAGAGAGAGCGAGAGAGAGAGAGAGAGAGAGAGAGAGAGAGAGAGAGAGAGAGAGAGAGAGAGAGAGAGAGAGAGAGAGAGAGAGAGAGCGAGCTTCCCCCGCCCATCCCTTCATCATTAGAAACCCCAGAGCATGAATTACCTCTCCAAAGTCATCGGCGAGAATTTACGACTGGTCAACAAAAGCACGTGACCGCCCTCCACCCCCCTTCTCTCTGTCTCTCTCTCCTCCCTCACCTCACCCCTCACCTCCCCCATCACACACACACACACACACACACACACCCCCCTCAATCCAGGACACACACACACACACACACACACACCACCACCACCCCACCCCCATATTTGGACGACGCATACATAGCTAAAAACGAAGTACAGTGCAACGCCATAATTCACTAATACATCATAAATCGTTGAAAGTACCCGCGTTATAACGACCAGGAGAAATCTAACAAATCAAGCGCCCCTTAGTCCTCAGCCGTAAGCCTGCAACTCTCTAAAACAACCTAAATGAGCTCTTACTTTGTAAACTCGTTCTCGGGGCGCTACCCAAATGGCCCCGACTATCAACTGCTAAATTATGGAGCCGGCAGCGGCGCAATGAACGGCGGGACGTACAGGGACTCTTCCTCCGCCAACATGCACCATGCGACGGGCTCGTACGGCTACAGCTACAATGGAATGGACCTGACCGTGAGCAACCGGGGAGGGGGAGCGGTGGCACCGGCAGCACCGGAGGACACTTCGGGGGCGGCTCGGTCGTCGGGGACTCCCGGGGCTTCGGCTCCCCGGCACCGGAGACAGGCTTCCGACAGACGTCCAGCTGCTCCCTCGCGTCTGCGGCGGATTCCATGCTGTCACCCGGTGGCGGAGACGCCAAACTGGGCGCCCGGAGCTCGTCTCCCCGTGCGGAGCAACCAGGAAGCGGTAATCTCAGCTCTCCAAACCTGTCCTCCACCTCCACCTCCTCCTCCTCCGGCGGCGGCGGAGGAGGAGGAAGCACGGCGCAGCTTTTCACGGAGCTGGACGACGCGTCTCCGGACACTGAGGAGTTGTCCCAGCACAACCGGGAACTCGGCCACGGCGGAAACCCGACGCCAAGGACCGGGCAGAGGCAAGAGGGCGGCCCGGCGGGATCAGCCTCTGGCGGCACGACGGGCAACGAGACTCAGCCACCACAGATATTCCCCTGGATGAGAAAGCTGCACATTAGCCATGGTACATGCTGCTCCTGTGTTTACGGCGTGTTAAGCTCCGTGTCATAGGGCGATAATATTCATAAAGATGTCGCCTATATGTTTTGGACACATGGGGGTCGGTGACAGTGTAGTGCTTATAGAAAAAGGACACGGGGGAGCCACGGTGCCTCTTTACATTCACACCAAAGATTCCGCAGATTTATTGCTGCTTTGATTTGAGTTGTGTAAACCGTCTGGCACACGTTTAGCCACGGGTTTTCTGTTTTTGTGTGCACCTCATGGAGCTTTTTTTCCACTGTGCAAATTTCATATTTTCATATGAATGTCAGAAACCAGTCAGCGAGGTGTTTGAACCTCCCAGTAAAGCACAAATTGTATTATTTTGCTCATTACTTTTATGCGCATACATAGCGGTAAACAGGTATTTTGAACGCATTTGGAAACGATAAGAAGTAGCCGAACTAAAGGGGACAGCTTGTCAGCCTCTGGTGAGCCAGCTGAGGTCGTGTATTCGCGTGTTTTTCCTCAGTGCGCACTGGGTGCAAATTGCGTTTTAGCATTTCTCCCTTATTCAGAAGCTTTTTTTTTTTTTTTTTTTTTTTTTTTTTTTTTTTTTTTTTGCTCCCTCTTCTTTTATTTTAGCAAATTCCACAAAAGCGTCATAAATCTGTCAGGGGGGGAGAGGCAAAAGCCGGGCAGCGAAGCCCAACAGGCTGAGGAGCGCAGACAAGAGCCGGGTGGGAAAAAGACACACAAAAAAAAATAGTAAGAGGAGGCCAGGAAAGGCTTTTGGAGACTGTTGCTCCTTTGAAAAGTGAAGCTTTATTACGTGTGGGAACTTTATTAGGGAGGTGAGGCAGAGGACGGGGGGCAATAAAATCCTCAAGGCGGCTGGAGAGGTGGGGGGATATAGAGAGGGTGATGGTGAAAAGGGTTGGTTAGAAAAGAAAACATTGATGTGACAAATAAAAGCAAATCTTTTAGCACGGGCTGTGGAGCGGAAATGGCACAAAATACTGCTGCCAGAATAAGGCAAATGTGCCTTTCTTCTGATAAAAGTATAGAAATCAGCCTACTATATTATGTGTGTGTGTGTAGGGGGGTTATAGATAGGGTGGACATGATACTATCAACACCTGTAGCTGCAATAAACCACAATTCTGCAGATAACACAACCTTGCGCATGTTTAAAGCCCAGCTGGGGGTTCTTTTATTCTAGGGTGGATTGTAGTCTATTGTAAGGTGTTCCCGGTATTTTGTCCACCCGCTGTTAGTGAGCATTTCTAAACGGTAGCCCGGTTATATCAGATGTTTGTGCATCCAAACACGCCCCCCATCCCCCCACCCCACCACCAATCGATCCCTAACAGCCTTTTTGTTCGCTCCAAACCCACCTATAGATATGACAGGCCCGGACGGGAAGCGGGCGCGGACGGCGTACACCCGCTACCAGACGCTCGAGCTGGAGAAGGAGTTCCACTTCAACCGGTACCTCACGCGGCGGAGGCGCATCGAGATCGCGCACGCGCTCTGCCTCACGGAGCGGCAGATCAAGATCTGGTTCCAGAACCGCAGGATGAAGTGGAAGAAGGACAACAAGCTGAAGAGCATGAGCCTGGCCACCGCCGGCAGCGCCTTTCAACCCTAAGAAATGAAAAATCAAGAAAAAAAGAAAAGAAAAAAAAGGAATCCATCCGTCCATCTCTTTGATGAAGGTTTCACTACCATGTGGTAGGGGGGGGAAAGACAGACAAAACTGTATAAAGACAAGCAGAAAAATGGAGCAGAAGATGACGGTGATGAAGAAACATATGTACAAATCCAGATCTAGATTTAAAAAAAAACAAAAAACACTTCCTTACTATCAACGGAGTACTGTACAGCAGCGCAGCACTTTTTATTTGTCCGGCATGTTGGTGTTTTTAGGGCAACGTAAATACAAACTGTGGTACTTGCTCTTGTTTAAAAAACGTAGTGTTCCTGTATGTTGTTTAAAAAAAAAGAAAAGAAACATCTGTCCGGAGCAGAGGAGTCGAGATAAGGGAAAGATGAATAACGCTACCTAAATATACGTTTCTACTTTACGTCCTACCTTGCAACCTTGCTACCTATACCTGTTGTTTAGTGTCTGAATATCGTTTTATGTGCCACGTGCGATGTTTTATAATTGACAAAGTGCTTTCTAGAGATGTTAGCATGTGAGCTCTTATTCTAAGTTTACGGCCAATAGCGTGTGTAGCCTTCTGTCTGTCTGTCTGTCAGTTACTCGCCAGTCAAATCAGCCCCTATTTCTAATGTAGGAAGCGGGGGAGGTGTGTGTGTGTGTGTGTGTGTGTGTGTGTGTGTGTGTGTGTGTGTGTGTGTGTGTGTGTGTGTGTGTGTGTGTGTGTGTGTGTGTGTGTGTGTAAACAAACTGCTAACATCTCCGTATCATGTTGTGTATAGCTCTATTATTAAAAAAAAAGGTGTAACTGTATATTATTGTTATTATTATTGTAATTATTGGATACATGTTTCAGAAAGGATGTACATAGATATATATTGTCATTTTTTTAAATGTGACCAATTGGCTATTTGTAGTTGCAATGTGTGTGCGTGTGCGTGAGAGAGAGAGAGAGAGAGAGAGAGAGAGAGAGAGAGAGAGAGAGTGTGTGTGTGCGTGTATGTGCGCATGTGAGATTAACGGCTACCGTCCTGTGAGGCCTGTGAGCTTTCTGCCAATGAGCTTTTTGTATTTTGTTTGTAACTTGGAGTAAAAAAAACAACAAACAATAAAGTTGCCCATACTCGTGAAAAGCAGACAGACTCGACCACAGCTGCTCGTGTGTCCCCCAAACTGAACGCACAAATGGCTTCGCTGTTCCTCTATGCCAAAAGGTTTTTTTAAGGTTTAGGTCTTTGGGTTCAGCTGGAGCAATGTCCTCGTACAACCAAGAAATATGATTTGTACAAATCAACAATCAATCAAAAGTATTTGATCTGAATATTATGAATAGTGTGCAAAAATCTGTGTCCACTACCAAAACTCTCAGGTTGGTGTGTCATATAAATGCGTCTCTCCGGCTGAGGAATAGCCCGGGACAGTGTGTAGGTCTGGACTTATTGTCCAAACCAAACCAAGTCCAATTCTTGTAGAAAATTAACTTTCTTTTATACATCTGTGCATTTTCTTCTATATTTGCATGGGCATTTTTCTGAGCCGGGTCTTATGCAAATAGCTTAAACAACTTAGTTTGTTAATTTCACCAAAAAGAATCAAGCTGGGAAGAAAACCCAAACTGCCTCATGCGTAAAGACGCACCGAGTCAACCATGAGTCCGGAGGGCCCTGATAGCCTGTTTTTCCAGGCCTCGTTTTAACCCTGAACGCCACATTTCCAAGGCGACAACCTCCTGGACATCAGCAGCGTCACGGCGTCGTGCTCACCAAATCACTAAACAAGCTGCATAAAAAAAACACAGACGCACACAGAACAGACGCACACAGAACAGACGCACACAAGCCAATTTCCATCCCCGCTGACCAAGTCTGACAAGACAACAAACTGCCCACGGCGGACAAATTGGTCACTTTTCTCTAAACGGCCTCCCTTTCCGTCCAATAACGGAGGTCACTCCCGGCCAAATTAGGTTACCTTATCCCTCCTTCCAACTGTAAACACCCAACTGAACTTTTAAACTCACCGACTGATTCCGCCTCGGCTTCACTGCTCATACACGGCTCTATTTCTGAGCTGATGTAGGGGAGGTGGTGGCGTGGGGGGTTACGAGATCCTGTCCCTGGTTCCTAGCCTCATCTGGACACAACCGCCATCTCCTGCCTCCTCTCTGTGTGTGTGTATGTGTGTTGAGGTGTTTTTTTTTTTAAAGCTAACCTCCTTCTGCTTTGGGCCAAACTATAAAAAAAGACGGTAGCTCTGACATTTACATGTCAAACGGATGAGGGTTTTTATCTCCAAGTTGGATCGTAAAGATCAGGCCAGGCCTCAGACTGATACCTCTCACTGGCTCTCCCCTGGTCACGTGGGGTCCATAAAGTTAGTTTTATGGTTTTGGGGAGTTGACAATGTACTATATATTTCACATTCTAGAAAGCAAGTGACGGTTTAACGGCTTCGCGGGGATCCTAAAGGGGTCAGTAAAGTAGAGACGGAGCGGGAGGGAGGGTGGTGTGTGTGTGTGTGTGTGTGTGTGTGTGTGTGTGTGTGTGTGTGTGTGAGAGAGAGAGAGAGAGAGAGAGAGAGAGCGGGCCACTACTACCGGCCGCTGCTCCTGCTCCGGTTCACACGCCGAGCCCGGCGAGCTCCTCTCTGCTCCGGGAACGCTTGAAAAAACCTCCGGTGGAGAGAAAGAGCAGGAACGCACAGTGAGTAGCGTTTTGGCTGTCTGTAAGTGGGGAGGGGCGGGAGGTGGCAGAGGAGAGAGAGAGAGAGAGAGAGAGAGAGAGAGAGAGAGGGAGCTGTGTAATTACCATGTCACTCACTCACTCTGGAGTGTGTTGACGCGCTCGCTGAGTGCCACGAAAGCTCCGGTGCGTTTGAGAGTCGTTGTATGTGTCTGGGGTCCGCGAGACCGGACGGCTGGTCCGCGTCACAGATGTGGGTGAAATGCTTCGGTCGCGCTTTTTGGTGTGTCGCCTCCAAATCACGCATGTGCGCGTTTTTGGAAGTGTGCGTAATGGTGGCGCACGGGTTTCAACGGGTAATCTGTGGTGTGGAGAGGTGCCCGGCTGCAAACACACAGAGTGGTTTACATCCATGAAGTTCTTGTATGTCTGAATGGGCACGCTAAACTTTTACAAAGAGAAATTAAAAAAGGGATAAAAGTTGGATCTGTTAGAATAACGTTACTATCACGTTTCACCACGAGGGTCTTCCCTCTTACATTTGAGAAATGGTTCGTTCAAGTGCTTTAATAATGGGTCTGAACGGCAGATGCTTGTTGTTTACGTGCTTTTTGAAGGTCCTACTGATGTGTTCTCTCTCTACCTCTCTGGATCACAGAGAAATATGGCAGTCATTTTGTGAAGTGAAGTGGCTTTTATTATTGCACCATTATTATTATTATTTTGTGGAGAGGAAACGTTTCATATCACTGTATTGTATGTTTTGTCACTTTTTACGCACGGGCCTTCGTGTGCGTAAAAATGGTTCCAACAAGGGATTGGGAGGAAAATGCGCCTGTGTGTGTGTTTACATTAACCAAGAAGTAAATGGACAAGGACACGCACACACATGCACACACAGTCGTGTATTGATATGCGTCCTTGGGTACAAGAAAATCTTTGTCCGCCCCCCCCCCCCCCGGCCTTCTATTTCCCAGGCAGGATGGGTGTGAGTGAAAAAAAGCGTCGTGGGTACAAACATTCCCAAGGCTCACCAGGTTATTTTACAACGGAGCTTTGGCCTGTTGTTTGACTCTCTGTAAACACACACACACACACACACACACACACACACACACACACACACACACACACACACACACACACACACACACACATACTGTATATGTGTTTCACTCGAGCTGCTTTTGTTGGAGAAAAGCTTGCAAATCAAATCAAACTTTCTACCAGGCGCTATAGGGCTTTCAATGTAACCCCACACAGACATAAACACGTAAACTTCAACGATATTCAACCAGGGCGCAAAACAAACAACCAAATTCAATACAGACATTTCAAAAAAGGCTTCAAAATGTCTACTTTAGAGTCAATCACATGTTGCTAATCAGAATGACTCCGCGTTACACAAAAAGAAACTCCCAAAACGTAAATCCTCTCCGTGAGCGGAATCCTCTTCATCATTGCATATCTGAACGATATAAATGAAACCAGGCCGATTAAAGAGCGTTAAATATTAATGGGAACAGTAGCTAATGAGATCACGTGATACCCAAAAACACTCAGTTAAACAAACCTAATGGACTTCAACATTTAAGCCATTAAAAAATAATAATACACATGACATGTCGCATACACAAAATGAACAGGGATAACACTATATGCGTGCAACAGGAAAAGTATGAGAATTTGGCACATCAACACGTTCTAAATTCACATTAAGACACAATCAATTCAAGAATGATTGGTCGAATAAGCCGCCACGGAAACCAACAACGTTATAAAAATAATATTAAAATTGTTTATTGGCTGTGTTTGAGGTTTTAACAGTACAGTGACTTCCCCTTTGACCCTGGTATATCTGTATTAGTCCGCCGCACTGATTCGAGCTGTCAAAACCCGGCTACCGGTCACGCTCGCCTCTTATTGCTTAGATCCGTCATGTAAATTGTTTAATGTCTCCTGTCAAGGGCAGACGCTCTTATATCGGTAGATACTGAGTGGAGTTTCAAACTTTTTTTTTTTTTTTTTTTTAACATTCAATCAATGCCAAACCCCGATTGTAAAAACGTTACTTTTAAGACAAGTTCAATTAATAGTTCTCTTTTTTTTGTGTTAAGGCCAACATGGCGCCGACAAAACCACTATATATGTATAGCACTGACATACAACACAAAGTCTACGTACTTAAGTTATTTTTTAATCATTAGGATTCAATTGGCAGCAAAGATTTTTATTAAAGAAAATATAATACAACGTCATACAGCTCAAAGCTCCGGGACAAAAGATAGCAGTAAGTGCTTGTGTTTCATCAACATGTCCCATACAATATGGACATTTCATTTTTATTTGAAAAGATTTTCCCTAGACGTCTATACATTTTTTGCTATAGCCTACAAGTAAGAGGGACTTTTTTTTATACATATTGTTTCTATCCACGTTATTTAACTCTCTCAATTAGTATAATTTTTTTAATTTCCGTCTTTTTTTCTTTTCTTTTTTTCTTTTAGTTTTTTCCCTCAATACATTTAGCAGTGTAGGCCTAAGTGCCCATGAACTAGCCCTGCTCTTACAGTGTTTAAGTATATGAGCGTGTCTCTCCTCGCCTCGGCCGCACAGTTGATCCGGTGTCCTCTGCTAATAAGAGAGGAGGATTCTAGCTCTCGGAAGTCCCTCTCTGCTCTCAAACTCTCATTTATAACGTTCACTTTATGGCCCCGATGCATTTTCAGTCTGGGGATTCCTGCCCCCCCCACCTTCACAATGATTATTCACCAGCTTCACACGAATGTTGTTTAGAGTCATGTTCATCAATTATTTAGTAAAAAAAAAAAAATAAAAAACGTTCTTCTTCAAAGTAAAAGTATGTTCTGGTAAATTATGGGGAAAAAGGTTAATTTCATCACAACAGATGTCACCGCACATTTGACTTTTTTTCCCACATTCATAATTACTCGTCTGAAAAACCCTGCATTTCTTTCCAGTCTGTAGACTATCTTATAATAAAGTAGTATTGTATTATCTTATAGAATATATCCGATGAACATCATTATCCTAAAAATA
Organism: Anoplopoma fimbria; assembly: GCF_027596085.1. Taxonomy (NCBI): domain Eukaryota; kingdom Metazoa; phylum Chordata; class Actinopteri; order Perciformes; family Anoplopomatidae; genus Anoplopoma; species Anoplopoma fimbria. Next base: position 19,431,886 of record NC_072459.1, on the reverse strand, counting down.
TCAGTCAGAAGATTTACGCTCAAATGAATTAAAATACACTGAAGTTCAACAATTTTTTTTCTGCGGCTTTCAGGGATTTTTTTTTCTTTGTTCAGTGTGTTACAAAGATATCATTTTATAAAATGTAATTAACAAACAGGAGTAATAGTGGTAATGTTAATAATAATAATAATAATAATAATAATAATAATAATAATAAAATAATACTAACAAATCTTGCACGTAGCTGAGTCTATCCCATTTTTTTTTTTTTTTAAATGCATGTATGTTTTTTCAGCCAGCCTTTTTTCCACCATGACAAAAAAGAATTTTCTACATCCGGTGTGAGATAACGGTTTATACCCCCACCCCAAGGCCTATGCGTGTGTGTGTGTGTGTGTGTGTGTGTGTGTGTGTGTGTGTGTGTGTGTGTGTGTGTGTGTGTGTGTGTGTGTGAGCGGCCTCGGTCCTTGAGGAAGTTTCAGTTCAGTAAACAGGAAGACGAGAAAAAAAAACCCTCCACATTTCATTTTTCATCAACTTCCTCCTTTTAATGATGATACAGGAACACCCCCGCCAGTAGCAGTGAACCCCCTCTCCCCACACCACACACACACACACACACACACACACACACACACACACACACACACACACACACACACACACACACACACACTGGGGACTGGGACACGAGACACGCGTGACACACAAATTGCAGTTGGCTTTTTTCTTGTCGGGATAAAAATAAAATAAAAACAGCGAGAGAGTCTAGTGACACGGGGGAAGGTGCGGCAGCTCTGTATGGCCTCCTTTGTGCTTTCCTCGCTGTGTGTCATCTGTTTCCCGTTTATGTACACAGGGCAGCTCCAGCCCTCACAGCGCATTATGTGCATTATGTGCGCTATGTGCACGGGCTTGCCGTTGCTCCTTTGAACCTGTCGAGGCTGTCACAAGGCGCTGAGTTTGGCTTTACAGTCTGTGTGTTGGTGATGATGAGTGGGGTGAGTAACTAATGCGACTGGCCCTTTTCTTTTTTTTTTTTTTTCATTGCATTACAAAGGTGTGTTTGTCGGTGTGTGTGTGTGTGAGTGTGTGAGAGAGAGTTGTGTGGGAGGTGTGTTTTGTTGTGTTTGGTGGGTTTATTGGCAGGGCATGAAAGAGAGAGAGAGAGAGAGAGAGAGAGAGAGAGAGAGAGAGAGAGAGAGAGAGGGTGAGTGACCCGGGCATGGGAAGGTCCTGTGTGTGTTGTATACAAACTACTGGCGTGGAACACTTTTTTTTTGTTGCTCAGTCTCAATTTGATAATGTAAGTTCGAATTTCTTCGAATTTCATCTGTTTGCTGCATATTTAAAAAAGTCCATTCTGCGGATTCCAGCTACATGCGAGGATATTGTGAAGTCTATTTACAGAAATAGCTATTCCCTTTCCTGTGCAGCCTAACACACGCACCCACGCACTATATGTTCTCCCCCTTTTTCTCCCGTCGCAGCATCGCGCATGATTGCTTTACGTTTAAATCGGCATTTGCGAAGCCCTAATGTCCTCCCGCACACTGACAGAGGGGGGTGAACGGCGGGGCCATGCCTCATGAATAATGCACGAGCAGCAAAGTCACTGCGAGGTCAGCAGACAGGCTCGAGCCACGCACGGCTCGAGGAGGCTGCCGCGCAGGCGCAGTGAAGGGGGGGGTCGGGGGGAGCGAAGAGATAGCACACAGCTTCACAGTGAACTCTCTCTGTGTGTGTGTGTGTGTGTGTGTGTGTGTGTGTGTGTGTGTGTGTGTGTGTGTGTGTGTGTGTGTGTGTGTGTGTGTGTGTGTGTGTGTGTGCCATTTACTATTTACAACTGGCTGCTTTTTTTATTTATCTACCCGTGTCCCCGACTTCCAGGTCAGAAGGGTGGGATGTTTACCTCAGACAAACCAAAAACTTCCACAATTTAAATGAGGCTGGTCGGGTAAATACAGAGCGGGTAACCCCATTAAAAACCATGGTAAACTAGCACACGATCAATCATAATGCAACATGCGGAAATATATGTGGTGAAAAGAATAATTGGCCTATAGCCATAGATTTCAGTAATAAAGCGGCCAAATTAATTGGTTTTCTATTTAAGAAATGTGTTTGCAGTCAATAAAAGCTTTTATCAGTGGCGCTTTGTGAGGTTGGGAATACAGCCACAATAGAGTGTGTTTGCCTTGGCGTAAGGTTATGACAAGCTGATAACCTCGCAAATATTTAATGATACCCAGGTCATGGGTGTGTGTAAACTATATCTATTTTTTTTCAGGTTATATGCCAACGTACGCCTGGGTAACACACTAAGAGATAAACTGTATATGGTTGGATGCTGGGTTGGAGGGTGATGAAAATAATCTTAAAAGTTATGCTTATGTACATGCTCTCTGGGCATGGAAATAAAGTGAAGGCTACAGATACATAGCTGTGGTCCTATTATTATTATTATAATGTATGAAACGCAGGACACAATTTAAAGCAAAATGTGCATTATGCTACAAGTGTTATTGTTATTGTAGATTTAAACATCAATTCCTAGCGAATGAAGGCTCACTTCTATTTAGGGTCAGATGGTAAAATATTAGCTATACTACAAATAGGCCAATACTTCTAATGATAATATAATAATAATAATAATAATAACACATATCTTGTAATTCTAATAATAATAATAATCACACAATAATTACAATAATCTCCAAAATACAGCATATTGTAATAACAATACTACTACAACTATTCCTAATAATAATAATAATAATAATAATAATAATAATGGGAATACAAATATTAAACAATATGTACAATGAATATCCCAAATATATAATAATAATAATAATAATAATATAAATAATACATATATTCATAATAATAATAATAATAATAATAATAATAATAATAATGGGAATACAAATATTAAACAATATGTACAATGAATATCCCAAATATATAATAATAATAATAATAACGATAATATAAATAATATTCATATATAATAATAATAATAATAATAATGGGAATACAAATATTAAACAATATGTACAATGAATATCCCAAATATATAATAATAATAATAATAATAATAACGATAATATAAATAATACATATATTCATAATAATAATAATAATAATAATAATAAAAAATGTCGTCGTTGCTGCTTTAATAACAGTAGTTTTGTGATAAAGGCTACAGAATATTTGCTGGCTTGGAAAGTTGCCTCTATGGGTGGAATTTTTCCCGCCACAAACTACAACGAACGAACAGTCGGTTTATTTGATCCCAACACGTGCGGGAGGATTCCGCTCCCCCCCCCCCCCCCCCCGTACAGCGTGCAGCTCCCTCGCGCCGCCACCAGAGCCCGCTTCAGACCAGGACAGCGCGAGGAGCGGAACCCCTGCGCGAGCCCCATCCGCTCTGCTCCTACAGCACGCGCCCGCCCCCCCCCCCCCCCTCCCCGTTTCTTTCTCTTTTTTAACCCCCCCCCCCCCCCCCCCCCCTCCCTCCCTCCCTCGCTGTTTAAATACACAACTGTCAGAACTGTCCTGCCCCTCTTTCGCGGTTGATGAATGGCGAGTGTTCGTTTGGCAGGTTCAGGTGTGGAAGCTCAGAGAGGATAGATATACAAAAGCGCCATCTTAAGGAGGCGCTGTGGGTTCAAAGTCTGCCTCCTTTTAGGTCTGTTTTTGTCGAGCCCGGCTGGACGTCCCGGACTATAACAGCACAGGGTTCACGGAGTTGAAGGGTCAAGAGTTCACCGTCGGGCGTGAGTTCCTCCCTCTCTCCTCACTCGGGCTCCAGACCCCAATTGCTGTATGTCAAAGGCAAAAAGAGAAAAAAAAAAACGAGGGGAGGGGAGGGGAGTGAGAGGTAGAGAGAGAGGGTACAGATGAGAGCAATGATAGCAGGAGGCGAAGGAGAGGTGAAGGCCTGACCTTCCCTTCCCTTCCCCGGTAACAAAAGGCGGGCGCGGTGTACTGAAGGGAGAGATGAAGGGAGAAGAAAGGCAGGAAAAATGGAGGGGGTTATAGGTGGTGGTGGGAGGGCGGAAGGTATTCGGTGACATAGAGGTGGGTGGGTGGGGGGGTGGGTGGGGGGGGTGCAGGTGTTTGGCTACACATTGTGTTCACACCAGCTAACATTTGCATTTCATATGGAGTCACTTTTCTGCTCAAAGGCTATTATGATAGTTTGGCCCGGGGCAGAACCTCACTGGGGTGAGAGAAAGGGGTGACACAATTAAACCTAATATTACTTTTATTACTTTCTAAATGAAAATACAAATGTAGCTAAAATATTGCATTTTTTATTACCAACAACCATTAATAAACTCTATACTCGTGTATTGACATGAACCTTACAATGTACAATAACAATACAATATACATTTTATATATATATGTGTTGATGACAAATCAAATATTACATTGTTAGGGCACAATTGAGTCTATGCCATGTTCGTGTATGTGTTGTGTGACGCAGAGAGAGATTAGTGGTTTTAAAGTGGTGCTTTTGTTTATTTTTTTTTTTTTTTTTTGGGCAGATGGGAATTTAAGCGAAGCGGAGCTCTTCCTCTCCTCGGCCTTATCAGCACAAACCTGTCAAAAGTACACCCTTATCTCGCGCACCATCCACAAAATATTGCTCACTTATCTGATTTTTTTTTTTTTCACCGAAGATTAATGTGTTTTTTTCCCCCCCCCCCCCCCCCCTCCCCGTTGACTTTACTGCCTGAGAAAGATGAGCCTCAAACCATTTTTCTCACTGCTGTCCATCCTTCTCTCTCTCTTTGTTTATTTGTATAAGCTGTAGATTTTTTTTTTTACATGGGACATTATAATAATAATAATAATAATAATAATATCAATAATAATAAGAACAATAATAATAACAATTACAATTAAGATCAGGATAAACTTTATATTGTTAACACCTAACTACATGTACACATTTTTTTATTTGGACTGTTGTCGTTGTTGTTGAATGTTTGTAGAGAATGAGTTAGCCCTCTCCATCTTTCAAACAAACTTAGCCAGATGTGGGTTGGAAAAATAAATCAGAAACAGAACCCAATTAAGTGGTCATTAAAAAATAAAAGGATAATCGAATGTGCACCAGCGTCTGTTTGATCTGGCAAACTGCTTTGACCTCGAACAATGAGACAAACAATCCGAGTTTCGTATCGTTTAATCTCAGCTCCTGTTGAATAGCAGCGTTTGGACACTAATTGTTGAAGCTATGCTTTATGGTTAAAACGGGAGGAGGCAGGCAGAGGGGGGGGGGGGGCAAAACTTATAATTCAGTAAATAAATAATCCGTTTATTGACGTAAACACGCACGCCAAAAAGGTAATGGGCGCATAACCACGTTACAGATTCCGTCTTTCTCCAAAGGTTCATCCTGAGTTCAGCAGAATAACTCAATTAAGAACGTAGTGCGCTTGCGCGGTTTGTCAGACGTGAAACTACTGCAGGTTTTGCGCGTGCACGGCACTTCTAAAAACGTCACACGGGGAATATCACTCTCTCTTTAAATAAAGATACAATCTACAGGGTATCATTCACAAACACGCCTCATGTAAAACCAAATGGAGCATAAAATAACAATAATACACATGTGTTTCTGTTCTGTGACCGACATGCTGGTGCTAAAATGAGGAAATATAAGGAAAGTAAATAGAAGTGAAATGAGCGGGGATAAGTGTGGACACATGGCCGCGGTTAACTCGATAAGAATCCACCGGGGTTTAGGCTGCAGAGAGTCCAATAACATCACTATAAATCCACCTGATCCCTCCGCGCGTGAGGTTTCTAGGAAACACGCACGCGCATAGAAGACTCTGTAGTTTGGCTGCGGGTTCACGTGTCAGCATGCACGCTGGTGTCATTTATATGTATACAACAAAAGGGAGAGAAAAAAAAAAAGGAGAAATGATCCTGGGAGAAAAGAAAAAAAAAAAAATCCATGAGTGAGTGAGAGCGAGAGAGAGAGAGAGAGAAAGAACCCCCCCCCCCCCCCCACCCCCTCCGCCCTCTTTCACATCTACTGACCATTTTTCTTCAAAGTAATGACTCCAGCTCAATGTAGGCCTATGTGACGGAGAGGGAGAGGGAGAGAGAGAGAGAGAGAGAGAGAGAGAGAGAGGTGGAAATGGCTAAAAGAAAGGGTGTGGAAAAGGAAGAGAGAGAGAGAGAGAGAGAGAGAGAGAGGGAGGGGAGCGGGGGGGGGGGGGCTTGGTTGTGCTCGGGGTGAACGGGAGGTCAGCGCGTCTCACCAATATTAAAATGTGTAGCCTACCGGGGACGCGGAGTGACACGCCTCGCCCGTTAAACAAAAGAGTGTGCCAAAGTGGCAGATTAATTCGAAAACTTGGAGAGTCCGTGCACTCACACATGCACGCGCACAACACTTAAACGCCTTAAAGAGCCCACGGTCCCCTGCTCGCGCTCCCTCAGCCCCGCGTGACTGCTCGCCGTAACACCGGGGAACACTCGGATCGGCCACCGGTGACGAGGGGGGGGGGTGGGGGGGGGGGGGGGGGGTGGTGATTTCTCCTTTTACCAATGCTTTTTTTTCTTTTCTTTTTCCTTTACGCACGGGAGCGCACCGGTGCTGGTGCCGCGACGCTCCGGTGTCCGTGTTTTTTTGGGTTTTTTTTTGATCACCCTGGATTAGTCCTAAATATAATATCTATATGCGGTTACTTCCACGCGGGATTCTGAGAGAAGCTGTTCGGATACAGTCTTGTTTACACCGGAGGACCGGAGTGAGTGAGTGAGTCTCTTCGCGCGTGCGTGCGAGCGGGGGTTGTCCACGGTAATGACAAGATACTTTTTTTTTTTTTTTTTTTTTTTTTTTCTTCCAAGATATCACGGAAGAATCCCGAAGAGGTCAACAAACCTGTGGCGTCGGAAGGAGAGAGAGGAAGAGGAGCTGAGGCGTGGATGCTGAATGGGAACGCTTCTCTCTGCGTGGAGGGGCAGAGAAGAAACCGAAAGAAAAGGAAAAATAGAAGAGTGGAGCACATGATGCCGATTTGTTGGAGATGTAAAAGAAGCAGCAGAAGAAGAAGAAGAAGAAGAAGAAGAGGAAAAATGCAACCATGATACCGACAACTGTGATGGCGACGCCGGGGAGGAGATCCGCGAGCTACAGAAGAGTGAGTACACAAACAAAACAGAAATCGGCTTGTAGAAGAGGAAGCTGCCTCGTTTGCATATGGCTGTGTGTGTGTGTGTGTGTGTGTGTGTGTGTGTGTGTGTGTGTGTGTGTGTGTGTGTGTGTGTGTGTGTGTGTGTGTGTGTCAGCTTTCTTAGTCCTACCGTGTGTGTGTGTGTGTGTGTGTGTGTGTGTGTGTGTGTGTTGTGTTAGGCAGGTGCTTTGCCCATGCTGGGAGGAACTGGGAGACCACGTGTTGAAGCGCGCTGCCGCAGCACCCCCCCCCTTCCTCTTGAGCCCTTTAGTTCATAACGATACATATTTCTGATCGATTATTGGCTGTGCACGTAGCGCCCTGGGTATTGGGGGTATTTGTAACTGAACGTGTTTTCCTCTCCGCGCGCACCATGACCTTCACTGTCATCATCATCATCATCATCATCATCATGGTGGAGACTTATTTAGTCACCTGGGGCTGTGTGACGTCAGGTGACGTTTGGTAGACGTTTTGGCAATAATTTAACTTTTGCTGTGTCTTACTCTTGTTCATCCAGACCCCATGAGCTTGTATTATAAGTGCAAATACCAGTGGACATTATGGATGGATGGATGGATGGATGGATAGATAGATAGATAGATAGATAGATAGATAGATAGATAGATAGATAGATAGATAGATAGATAGATAGATAGATAGATAGATAGATAGAGCTTTTTAAATTACGTCATCAGGCCTATATTCACCATCCAACCACACGCACACACGAAAACACACACACACACACACACACACACACACACACACACTAACACTAATATGGCTACCGAGGGTGAAGGCGAGGTCGTGGCCAGTGGGAGGTTAAAGGTCATGGACAACTTTCTCTCCTCCATAGCCTTAAATTCAATTCTGAAACATGTTTTGATAGCTTTATAAAAAATAAAAAATAAAATTCAGAATAGCAGGGCTGCTCCATTGCTAATACACATTTTCTGTGTGTCTGTGCTTCTGTAAGAAAAAAAAAACCAAAAACCTTAAATAGCTACAAAGAAATTCGTTGCTAAAATGCTCCTCATGTGGCATAATTATACTCCAGAAAAAAAAGATGAAGAAAAATCACAGTATGAATAAACTGAGACTTGTTTTCTTGCTGCTGCGGTTTTTATCAAACGTGCGGTTTCCTGCCGACGGTACAAGAAGCCCGTACGGCTGCCAGCACAAAGCACCATGCGGTCCCAGCTGTTTATGTCCCTCTGCTGATTGCTAATGAGCCGTTTTTCTTTTGATTATAAAATGGCTGCGGAATAAAAAAAGAAATGTGATGAGAATTTTTTTTTTTCCCCTGCACGTTTCCCTGCACGGAGCCGTGCCAATGTGTTCACCGACCGCTAGAAACGTGCTACTGGTTCATGTGTGGAGGCTGTTTATGCAACATATCTGCGTCTATTATTTTGAATGCAGCCTCAAGACACGTTTGGCCCGCACACCAGGAACACAGAGTTATAGTCTGACCGTGTTAAGAAGGTAGCACGGTTTGGACACAATGGAGGTTTACTGGATGTTATTAAGGAGAGATAAAGAGCAGCATTTCTCCGGCCATTCTGTAGCCAGCGCTTGTATTTCTTACGCCATACGTTGCAATGTGAAATGAATGTAGTCTTATATATATATAAAGGCAAACTGTAAATAATATATATATATATAATATATAGTACCAGTCAAAAGTTTGGACACACCTTCTCATTCAACTACTTTGAAGAATGTAAAATATAAAACATATTCTGGTTTGTTGAGCATTTGTTTGTTTACCACATAATTCCATATGTGTTCCTTCATAGTTTGGATGTCTTCAATATTAATCTACAATGTAGAAAAAAATTAAATTAAAGAAAAACCATTCAATGACAAGACGTGTCCAAACTTTTGACTGGTATACAATATATATATATATTTATATATATATATATTTTATTATTATTATTATTATTTTATTATTTTATCCTGACCCTGCCATACGGAGGGAAAGGCCTTCTTCATTTTTCCTGCCCTGTCCGATATACTTTGCATGACAATAACCCAGGGAATGGACCTCGATTTATTTTTCAAACTGCACAAAAGAGCAAAAACGCATTTCTCTTCTTCTTTGTTGGCTCTGCAGCTTTTTCCACCTCGGTAATATTTCAGAACATTGACATGCGGGTCGCTTCAGATAATGGCGCCGTTTAACCCCTCTCTATGTTCCATTTAAGGACCACCGTTGAAATAATAACAATAAAAAAAATAAAATAAAACGACTTGGCTTTTTAAAAAGGCAGGGGTTAAAAATGTGATATTATATTTTTTTATGCAGTTGACAAACACGCTTTTTTTTTTTTTTTTTTTTTTACTGGTTGAGTCTTCACTATGTATATCCCCTTTTTATGAACAGACCCGGGGCCAAACAAACGGTTGAACCTTACCTCAAAGAATCCATTTTAGTCAGAGGTTTAATCCCAAAGAAGAAGAAGAAGAAGAAGAAGAAGAAGAAGAAGAAGAAGAAGAAGAAGAAGAAGAGCGGCGGCTCTGCGGTTTATTTCTGCAGCAAAGCCAACAACAATTGAGTTAGTTTGCACGTGAGGAGCTGATGGGACAAACTTGTTTTAAAAAAAAAAAAAAAAAAAAAGGTCGTAAATTGTGTGAGTGTGACTGTAAAGTTATTTATTCACACCGGCTCTCTTCCGCTCCTTGAATATTTTATTGCATTTTTTTTCCAACCCCCCCTCCCTTAAAAAACAAAACCTTTTCAAATGACAGTCTGAGCCTGTTGGTGTTTGAGCTGTGAACGGATCTGACCCGCAATAAAAGGCTCATGTGTAAATCCAGATGCGCTGACCTTTTCCCACTCACAGTGTCACGCTGTATGTCATCCTCTCTCTCTCTCTCTCTCTCTCTCTCTCTCTCTCTCTCTCTCTCTCTCTCTCTCTCTTCTTAAATGTTACAGCAGCGAGACAACCTATTCTTATTTTGTTCAGTTGGAGCTCATTCCAATTCATTCATCTCGAATGTGCGTTGAGTGTGAGAAGTGGTCCTCTGCTCGATGAGAGGTTATGCTTTATGACATTAATGATATTTGAATAAACCAGAACAGCAGTATGAAGCTGTTTTTTTCATTCATGTCAACAACATTCTGACTGTTTCTTATTTTAAAGCGAGCAGCTGCAGCTCCTTGTGCTACATTATTACACTGTTTCTGTATATAAACGCACTTGGTGAGAAACCCGGTTCTTCCCATATCTTTCTTATCTAAACACCTCCTCTCAGTGTGTGTGTGTGTGTGTGTGTGTGTGTGTGTGTGTGTGTGTGTGTGTGTGTGTGTGTGTGTGTGTGTGTGTGTGTGTGTGTCTGGTCTCCGGTCTGCGCATTGACCTCTACCTGCAGCCCGGAAACCTCGGGGCCTCTCCGTTCAGCTGAATGCTTGCTTGCTGACAAACTTGACAGAGGGCCGGGAAGTGCAGCAGTCAGACTCAACACACCTTGATCGATACCTGAGATGCCCCCGCGGCATCTCAAGCGTGGAGGTCAAGGTGACAGAAACACGCCCACACCTGCGATCAAATCACTAACGAAATGGAGAGACCATACGCTGGGATTAAAATGGAGCTAAAACAAAAAAGAGTAGGACGTTTCACTGGACGGTGAAAGGAACGATGCAGACTAGATGCAGGTAGACAGTGCCTCACCCTTCTTTTTTTTGTTCTTCGGTCTGGTGATGTATGGGCAACTTTTTTTTTAAGGAAACAAGAGAACAGCAATATTGCCTCCAGCAGGGAGAGGAGAACCAGTGTCACAAAATCAACGTGGGAGCAGCACAGGAGCACATGCGTGGAAAATATAGCGGGGAAAACGCCTAGAAAATGCACCAGGACAAGAACATTTTATAAATCATTTTGGCTCCTAAATGATCTTTTAACACAGCATATCAATATGATACTAAAATAAGGCAGTTATATATATATATATAGTAGTTTAAAGTTAAATAAATCCAAATCAAAGTTTTGTTTTATTCTTGATTTATTGTATTTAGATAGATAGATAGATAGATAGATAGATAGATAGATAGATAGATAGATAGATAGATAGATAGATAGATAGATAGATAGATAGATAGATAGATAGATAGATAGATATATATAGATAGATAGATATATATATAGTATATATATATATATATATATATATAGATAGATATATAGATAGATAGATAGATAGATAGATAGATAGATAGATAGATAGATAGATAGATAGATAGATATATAGATAGATATATAGATATATAGATAGATAGATAGATAGATAGATAGATAGATAGATAGATAGATAGACGGATAGATAGTATATATATCTATCTATATATATAGATATATATAGTATATAGATAGATATATAGTAGATAGATAGATAGATAGTATATATAGATAGATAGATAGATAGATAGATAGATAGATAGATAGATAGATAGATAGATAGATAGATAGATAATTAAGGAGTGCAGGCCCTCCTTTATAATTCGGTTGGATCAGATTTTTCGAGGACAGACTGCAATTCATTTGGCACAGTGAAGGGACATTTATTCATTTATTCATCGGTCCATCCATTCTTCAGTCGAATCAGTCAGAAGCATTTTTGATAGGACAGTGTGCCAAGCGATTTATCTTTTTTTTCTTTCTTTCATTAAATCGTATCCATTCGGTTAGAACGCTCCACGGTTGGAGCTGCCAAGATTTTTTTTTCCTCTTCTTGTTCGTTTGGATAATTACAAAAGTGTACAGTCTGTGTGGTTATTTACGTGGGCGGAAAGCTTAAGGAGTTGATTTTGAATAAAACATTCTGTTTTAAACGGAGTAGTGGGAGAATCAATTGGGCATGGACATATTCAAATTGATTAAAAAGCAGGAGGTATACATGTTTTGTGTCATTGGCAGGGGCCTGTATTTCCCGCTTAAAATGGTTACAAATGATATAATTGTATAAGGCCTATAATAAACAATATTTCATCCCCTGGGAATAATAATACTTTATGCATTTTTACTCGTATTCCTCATTATAACAGCTTAAAAATCACCGATAAGGAATTCTTAAATCAATGGACATGATATTAAATAAATGAGAATAAGCCTTTAATCTCATATTTAAGATTTCTTGTCTCGTTTTTAAATGGAAACACAATTTCCAACAGGACAATAATTCAGCTCCTGTGCGCCCCCCCCTCACTGTCTCCAGGAGCTGCAAAGGTGTTTATTTTCTTTATCTCCTTCTTTTATTTGCGAGTCAGTCCATCGTCCTTCCCCTCGACTCGCAGGAAGTGTTACAGCATCATAACTTCATTTCCCCAGTATCATTTACCAGCGGCGAGGAGGTCAGGGGGTCAGAAAACCGAATACAGACTGATGGAGATATTCCAGTGTGGCCGTGGCGGTGGAGTTTTATGAAAAGCAATAAAAGTCTATCGACGGTGTAACCCTCGCGCCTCCAGAGAGCCGCTGTCTTCTATATCTACCCTGTAGATCCGGATTTGTGTACAAAACATTAAAACAATCACAAATTCGCTTCTAGGGGAGTATATAGTGGATTTATACGCGACGGCAGCGATGGATCCGACGCAGGGAGGAGAGGCCTTTGAGCGGCTGTTATTGGGTTGTAACGCCTTATGGATCGCTGCTTCACACTTGATTTTTATTCATTTTTTTTTTCTTACTAGTGGAACTGTAAAGGTTAATAAAAATGTCTCATGCACGAATTTGTATTCCCCAATCAGCGTTGACACGCGCGAATTAATTCATTTCAAGACTTTATTGCTGGTTTATTTGGACACGCCCGCTCTCCTCCGCTTTGATGGAAAACTCAAGTTACTAATTGTATTTATTTATTCTTCGATCATTTTCTCCCATTTTTTTTAAAGGCCGAATCCAGGTTGAATTGGACTCCCTTTTTTATTTATTATTTGTCTAGTTGAAAAATGATGCGGTCGACTTTACTGTTATTCTAGGAAGGGGGTTGGGTATGTATGTGTATGTGAGAGGGAGGGGGGGGGTTAAGGTTTCGATTTAGAGACGGTCAATTTTCTCGAAACAAAGGACTTGGATATCTCCATCATCTTGCCTCTGTGTGTGTGTGTGTGTGTGTGTGTGTGTGTGTGTGTGTGTGTGTGTGTGTGTGTGTGTGTGTGTGTGTGTGTGTGTGTGTGTGTGCACCACCTTCAATCCCACTGATAACACCACAGAAATGGCCTCCTTTTTGATTGGAAAGAACGTGTTTTTACAGCCCATGTTATCTGCTTGTGTCTCGTTTGTAAGCTCCTGAACGCCTGCGGAAAAAACTGTAAAACTTGTTAAGAGAATTCCGGGAAATTTGTGTGATTGTTACTCTTTTATAAAGAAGTGTGCTCTCTTAGTTTCCCTGCGTTTCCACTTTGCACAACGCAGGTTCAAGTCCTTGTTCCACGGAGTGTTGTGTCCGTCTCACAGCAATAAGAAAGTGACACTAGTGACGTAAGAGTGTGTGCTACGTAGAAGTGCGTTAATGTTTGAAACATGGAGGGGGGGGGGAACAAAGCCATGCAGGGCGTTTTATAGTACGGTTGGGGAGATGCATTTATTTTATCAGGAGGAAAAACAAAAAACAAAGAGCTGTATCTTCTGTTCGGCAAGCTCAAGGGTAAAAGCATATGAACTCGCCATGTTAATATCAGGGAGTGGGGGGAGAAAAAAATATATAATATCTACATCCTGTTTGTTCATGCAAGGCAAAATGCGAACCCAGGCTGGAGCTGGATTACCATGCAAAGAGGGGAGGGAGAGTTTTAAATGTGGAGAGCCAACCTGTGCCGGTCCCTCTCGTTCCCGTAATGCAAAGGTCTTGCTGGGTGATTTAGAAGGCCCGTGTAACCTGAATTAGTTGATGAATTTTCTATCGATCCTAAACAAGCCAGATTTATCTCTGACACGGTGCTGCTGCCGGGTGGCGGCGGAGCACTCTCCCACTCCCCGTTATTAGCGATCTAAAAGAGAGAAAAAACGTTGGCAAGCACGTCTCTATACACACACACACACACACACACACACACACACACACACACCAAATATATACACACGGAGGGTGGTGCAGGCGCCACTTTAAATCCCCCCGAGCGCTTTCTTTCTTTTTTTTCTTTCTGATTTTCTTTTTTTTCTTCTCCTCCTTCTTTTTGAACTCCCAGCCAGACGAGTAATAGGGGGGGGTCGTTTGCATAAGGGAGGACTTGGAGGACTTGTCAACTGTACTGTACTCTTGTTAATTGTTGCGTGTGTCCTCCGCGCGCGCGTTCCTCGAGCTCGAGCGGTATGTGTGTTTCCTGCGCGCGTCGGACGCGCTCGTGTTATTGTTGTGATTCTCTTCCTGCTTTAGGGCGACATGTGGCGGAGAGATCTACAGAGAGAAAGACGGGGGTCCGAGGGGAGGCCGAGGGGACGGTGTGTTTTGGGAGGACCGTGAACGCCTCACAAAACGGAGGCCATATGATGATGTCGCGCGTGCGGGGGCAGTGTATACGCTTTAATCCCATTTCCTTATCCGGGGTTCATCCCGGAGACGCGCCATTGGCCGGCCGCCGTCACGTGGTTTCTTAACTTTGTTCACTTGACAGAAAAGTAGGAGGGTTCAACGGAACAGGAATAACCGAGGAGTAAAGGGATGAGATATAAATTTTAGTTATATATTTTCCAAGTAGGTGCAATTCCACAAAAAGACTGACATTAATGGCCATGAGCTCCTATTTGATCAACTCCAACTATGTGGACCCGAAGTTCCCACCGTGCGAGGAGTACTCACAGAGCGACTATCTGCCCAGCCACTCTCCGGACTACTACAGCTCCCAGAGGCAGGAGGCAGCCGCCTTCCAGCCGGACTCCCTCTACCACCACCACCAGCCCCACCAGCACCACCCGCAGCACCAGAACCACCACCAGCAGCGCGGAGAGCCGCCGTACACGCCGTGCCAGCTCCCGGGGGGCAGCCCGCCTCGGTTGTGATGTCCCCGCGGGGTCACGTCCTCCCCGCGGACGGACTACAACCGGCCAGCGTCCCGGAGCTGAGCCACCGCTGCGACTCGGTGACGCCCAGTCCTCCGCCGCCGCCGCCGCCGCCGCCGCCGCCGCCGCCTGCGACTTGCGGCCAAACGCCCCATAGCCAGGGCACTTCGTCCCCCACGAGCACCAAGGACCCCGTCGTCTACCCGTGGATGAAGAAAGTCCATGTAAACATCGGTAAGTGCTGCATGCAAACTTCTTCCTCCCTCTCTCCCCCCCCTCTCTCTCTCTCTCTCTCCCTCTTTGTGCCTGCCATGCAGTCAGCTATGTGTCCACCGTCCACGGCTTCCCCATTCCCTGCTTTCCGCGAGAAGCAGAAGAGTAGCCCTTGGGGTCAAGATTTACGATCGTCTGTTTGCAGGGCCAATATAATTACACCCTCCATAAATTTTTATTACACCTCTCCGCCGAGGTGCCTTTTTTGAAGTCCGATCTCCGGCTCGCCCGCTCTAATTCCTCGCCTTATGACAACTCAGACCGAGCCCATAAGTTAGCTTTTTATGCTTTGGTAATTTGATTTTAAGTGGCCGACTTGTATAAACGGTGTACTTTACTCTGTCGAGCCTTCCTTCCCAGCTCGTTGTATCAAGGGAGGGGGAAAGTTTTATGGCGAGCTGAAATATTCATGTTTATGGAGCCGGCCGTAAAAACGCTAATGTAGAACCGAACAGCTCCAGTCTATTACGGCTCCTCTCTGTAATCTACTAATAGACTTCTTGCCTATACGAGTTCGAGAGGGCGACAAAAAAAAAAACCAAGTCACCATAATGCGTTCACTCCACCGGGATGTTTAAACTCTCTCCTAAATATCTCTTTTCTCCCGTTTGCAGAGTTATTTTAGATGTCAACAGACTCCTCTGCTGGATGTCTAATCGCTGCTGTATTGGTTTTTGGTATTTGTTGAATCAACAGCCAGTCGGCCATTCAGTACCGTGGTGTATCTGCTGCACCTCCCCACCACCACCACCGCCACCTTTATTCTCAATCAGTTTATACAATGCTGCCATCTTTGCGCCCTGTCCGTGGCATCCCTGCACCGAAATGTTATGTATTTAAGTGCACGTGTGTCAGAGAGGCAGTTTATTTTTTTCTTCTTCTTCTTCTTCTGTTTGCAAGATTTTCTGATTTCGCACTCAAATCACAACATTTGGACACCAGAGTCAGGCTGGATGGTGCTCAAGAGGGTCCGCGCCGCCGCAGGGCCCGAAATGACACCTGACAACATGCGTGCACTGAAAACCCGCAAAGCCTGTATAGCGTGAAACGGAACGCGCTCCACTGTAACAGCTGCGTCTCCAAAGCCCGGGACCAACAGATGTAGTGGTGGGATAAAAAAGGGGATTGCAATCTACAAAAGGGGGTCTGCAAGGTTACAGCCATTTTGTATTCATCAGTAGGTCCAACCGCGGTGGCCATGGCTTTATTTCTCCCCGGTGCGTGCTCATTACGACACTGACGGTTATATTTGTCCGCGTGGCTTGGTGGGTTTCAAGTCTTGCAAGTTGTCGCTAGACATCTGTGTTGCGTTCTCTTCAAAGAACCCACAGTTATAAAACAATAACTATGTATTTTTAGTGAACAAAATGTTCTACTCTCATGTTTCACTGTGATAAATCTGAAAGCAGTGGCTGGATATCCTGTATTATTTACATTTATATTATATATACATATATATAATATATATAATATAAATCAGAATAATATATAATTCGTGTTATTGTGGCAATGGTTATTGTTATTATTATTATTGGCTTTATTTTGGAGATGAATTGTAATTATTGTAAAAAAAATAAAATAATGTTTGTACTTGACTGGCTCATGTTGTGATGGTCATATATTCCCATTGTTGTCCCACAGTGAGCGCGAACTACACAGGCGGTGAGCCAAAGCGCTCGCGGACGGCCTACACGCGCCAGCAGGTCCTGGAGCTCGAGAAGGAGTTCCACTACAACCGGTACCTGACGCGCAGGCGCAGGGTGGAGATCGCCCACACGCTGTGCCTGTCGGAGCGTCAGATCAAGATCTGGTTCCAGAACCGCAGGATGAAATGGAAGAAGGACCACAAGCTGCCCAACACCAAGGTCCGCTCCGGGACCACCGGCAACAACAACAACAACAACAACAACAACAACAACACAACAAACTCCCAGGCTCTAAGCGGCTCCCAGAACCGCGCCGGGCCCCTATAGCCGGGTTCTACGGCTCTTCTGTCCGATGTTTGCCCTCTCCTTGTTCCGAAACTGAACGTCGAAGCGGGCAGCCGCGCTTGTGACCACCGGAGCTCGCACTTTGGACCGGAATAACGCCTTTGCTCTGGAGGGAGGGGGGGGGGGGGGGGGGGTGGGGGGGGGAGAGACATGTCATTGCCGCCTTGTCGGCCTTGATATGTGCTGATGTTACACTATATATAACATGGCGTTATGACGTGGGGAGGTGGGATAATTCCCATTCATAAAAACAATGATATGAACAGAAGTAGGCGAAGAAAGGAGACTGAGCGAAATGGGACGCGGCCGCTTCTGTGCTTTTCCTCCCTCTCTGTCTCTCCCTGCTTTTTATATGTCTGTCTTTTATACTCCTCTCTCTCCCTCTCTCTCTCCCTCTTTCTCTCTGTGACGGAGCATAAGACGGTATAGGCTGAGGATAATGTGCCCGCGTGCGTCGTTTTTTTTTTTTTTTTTTTTTTTTTTTTTTTTTTTTTTTTTTTTTTTTTTTTTTTTTTTTTTTTTTTTTTGGGTGAAGATGGATCCTCGTTTTCATCTTTAATCATGCCAAACTCGGGCCCCATTTGTCATGTTTACTCTGCGGATACAAAGCAAAAGGGGTGAACCGCGGCTCTGCCCATTACCCCTCGCCCCTACCCGCCACCCCCTCCCTAAACCACCCCCCCCCAACCCCCCCCCCCCTCCCACTCACGCACGCACTTGTAATAAATGGAACTCTCGTTTCGTCAGGAGAAGTATTATCACACCACGCGACACACACACACACACACACACACACACACACACACACACACACACACACACACACACACACACACACACACACACACACACACACACACACACACCTCTGTCCGTCCTTATAAGCACTCCGCCATCAAAATATATGTGACCCGATATGACACCAGGCAGTCTCCCGCCTCGCTGTCATCACTATAACCGGTTGGTATTTCTGTTTTGTTTGACGACAAAATATAGCTTATTTTAAAAAATTTGAATTATAGTTATTTTATTTTTTCGGAATTCAGTGTTGATTGTAAAAACGGGTACTCCGTGCCGTTTTTTTTTTGTGTTGTTGCTTAGAATGACAAGGAGCGTGTCATGTGGTCCGTTGATTGTTCACGTCGTGATGTTGTAAACAGGGAAACAGACTGACAGGGTGAATCCAGATATTAAGGAAACGTACCGAGCAGGGTTTATAAAGCTGCCTGAACAAAGGACACCAATATCCAAACCAAAATCCCGGTACGAGTAGCGCCAGAACACGTTATAAACGCAGCACTATGATACAATGTACTACCTATTACCTCAGTTCTACTTCTATAAATATATATTTTTTATTTCTTTGGTTATCTTATTTCCTCTAGCTCGTTCAATGAAGTGACAGCTTTTCGAGCTTTTTTATATTTTTGAAATTGTGTGACGAGTTATTATAATAATTATTATTATTATTACCTGCAATACAATAACAAGCGCTATTCATTTATTGTATGTGGAAGATTTAAAAAAATAAAATAATGTAATTTAATTATAAGCGATTGTTCCAGCCAGGGACATTGAGAAAAACAAGGAGCCTTTTTATTGCATGTCTGAATGGTGTTGATTTTTCTTCCTTCTATTTCTTCCTCTTTGTCTTTTCTCCGCACATTAAATGCGCGCGCACTTCCTCTCCCCTCCTCGCTTCTCCTCCTCCTCTCTCTCTGTTCTGTTTTCACATATTTTATTCTGCAAATGTTGTTTTTCTTCTTTAATTGATGTTATTTTATTTACATTCCAAAGATCACGTTTCTATCGTTATTGATGGTGATGATTATAACGATGATGGTATTGTTGAACGTGTGTGACCTCCTCCGATGTGTAAGTTGCTCCTCTCTCTGCTTATGCCTCCTCAGTGTCTACCTTACTATTATTTGTAAATAGTTCATAGAAATTTAAATAAATGGCTAAAAAGGATCCTTCTCCATCCTCCTCTCTCTTTTTTTCCCCTCTCTCTTAGAATTCCGATTTCTTCACATTCTTCCAAAAATTCCCAGCATATAATATTGGTTAAGTCAAGAGGTTTTATTTTTCTATAATTTGTCATGTAATATTTTTTTGCCTTCACAGCAGGTCTGAGAGAGCAAAAAAGAAAAAATAATAGAAAAAAAAAACTTCCTCCTCTCTCCTCTCATGCACGTTTTAAAAGCTGAGGGATGTCTTTTAAGCATATATATATATATACACACACACAAACACGCTCCCACGTGCACACACAATAAATAATTTCATTTCATTTCACTGTTGGTTTTGCCCACAAACGCACATAAGCCCTGTCTCCAGAAATCAGCAGCCTGCGATGATTAATCTGTCCCGGCCATGAGTGATCTTGGTACATTACGTCCTGTAATCTCGTTTTAAATCACAAACCGTCCCTCCGTTTCACTCCCGTTCTCCCGTTAATTTAACGGCTGCTCAGACGCGCTTGCACCGGCCCGACACAGAGCATGCCCCCCCCCCCTTCCCCCCTTCTCCCTCCTTGGAGAAAAAAAAAAAAAAAACATTAAATAGTTTCTCGGTTCGTGGTCTTTTAATGCTTTAATGAGTGGTAATTTTTGCACAACTGTTTTTTTTTTCCAAGCCACTTCCCTATCGGTGTTTTCTGGACCGGTGCTGTGCGCGCATGTGTGTTTTATTTTTTTTGTATATTACAAAAAGGGAGCGGGCCGGCGCCATAGCTCAAACCCTGACAACCAAATAGATAATCAACAAGACGAATGGCTTCTTTTGTAAGGCGCGGCTCCCGTATTAATTTTCATTTTCTTTTCTTAGAGCAGGTATCGAAAAATATAGAGCAAGAGGAGGGGGAGGGAGGGAGGGGGGGGGTGGGGGTGGGGGGGGGGGCGAGAAATAGCATTCCTCTCGATGAACTTTAAACAAAAAAAGAAAAAAAGTGTGCCCCCCCCCCCCCCCCCAAATTGGTCCGCTCGTATTCCTCGGCCCAGAGAAGATTCCCTATTACTTGTTGGTTGATTTCTCCCTGGGCCTCTTGCCACAGAGACTCCCTCTGCCCATTTATCTGGTTTCTTCCTGTTTATGAGAGGCTGCAGAAACGCCGCCCCTCCTGCCCCACTGTACAGCAGAGATGCGCTCGAGCGTGCACACGCATCACACTGCGCCAAAAATGGTAAACAGGCTTACACTTGGGTTAACCTGTACATCTTCTCTGTTTTACAACTGCAAAACTCAGTTTAAATGTTTCTGCTTCAAAGTAACAACGGCCTGTTTAACTCCAGCCTTATGCTTTATATATATATATATATATATATATATATATATATAAAATTCCCTTCCTCCACACACACAAGATCCTATTTGTGTCCTGTAATTTTCGCCATACACCAATTGTCCCATATTGGAGCATCCAAACAGCCCTAACCAATATGCACACATACACACACACACACACACACACACACACACACACACACACACACACACACACACACACACACACACACACACACACACACACGTATATGCCTCCACAATAACCCCTAAAGCCCCTGAGCGCTTTTTCAGTCCGAGTTGAAATAAATGAATTTGCGTGCCGGGTGACACTGCGCACAATAAAAAAAAAAACCCCACCAAAGAATCCTTATTCTTTCTCAGCCCCCTTTTATCAGCCGGGGCCTTCTGCCGCTTCTGTGAATGGGAGCAGATTTTTCTGTGAGGATGTGCCCCCCCCCCCCCCAGTTAAAAAGTTCACCGCCATTATTTGCCGGACAGCACAGAAGGGGGACGACACCTCAAGAAAAATGCGAGAATTATACGGGAAGGAAAAAAAAAATCATTAATCACTTGTTCTTCTTTAAACACTTCTTCTTCTTCTTCTTCTTCTTCTTCTGCTCTATTGTCATTCGGCAGCCACACACAAGACCCCTTCTGCCAGGAGAGAGAGAGAGAGAGAGAGAGAGAAAGGGCAAGGGACAGAGAGACAGACAGAGGAGATGAAAAAAGAAGACGTCTTGGAAGACACCCCCCCCCCCCTCCGCCTCCCCCTCCCTGCCTCACACACACACATAAACAGTCACACACACACCTCCCCTTCCCACCCATCAGCAAGCTTCTTTTTTTTTTTTTTTTTTTTTTTTACACTCCACAAGTATCCTACCATAAGAAAAAAAAAGTTTTTTTCTTCTTCATTGGAAAGAAGAAAATCCCTCCAAAGAAAGTCACAACAAACCAGTCAGAGAGCCCTCGAGGCGCAGGAGAAGATGGCCCGGAGGTCCACGAGAGTGGTGGCATCCAAGGTAAGAGGCCTGGGGACTTCATTTCATCTCCCCGTTTTCTGTCCTTTGGCTCTCCTTCCTCCTCTTTTTTTTTTTTTTTTTTTTGCCTGATGGCTCGTTTGGCGTTTTTATGGTTTTATTGCCCCCCTGCGCATTTGGCGAGGTCAGGCGAAGGGGGGGCATTTATGGCCCTGGAGGGCTTTGATTCTCAGCGCTTTTGGAGATGCGTGTTTGTGTTGGAAGGTGTGTGTCTGTGAAAGTATGTGTGTGTGTTTGCACGGAGCGTACAACTACAAACGAAAAGCTTCTATTTACTCCCTGAGTTTGTGCAACTGTTTTTTGCGCTGGTGTCACTTCTGCGTCTGTTTGTAGACTCAAGCGCATCTGTTGTTTTGCGTGAAATAGTGCGTCTTTTACGCACGGGATTGGGTAAATGGACCTGTTTTTTTTTTTTTTTTCCCCATGGTGTA
This sequence comes from Anoplopoma fimbria, assembly GCF_027596085.1. Lineage (NCBI taxonomy): Eukaryota > Metazoa > Chordata > Actinopteri > Perciformes > Anoplopomatidae > Anoplopoma > Anoplopoma fimbria. The sequence goes on along the minus strand of NC_072459.1, from coordinate 19,409,667 downwards.
TTTTACTTCACAAAGGTTTATGTGACGCAGTTGGACAACAAACTTCACGCGGTCGCCTGTTGCAGGCTCGAGTGGTTCAGAAAGCTCTAATGCTAATGTATGACAGAGTGGCCCGCGTGGATGATTCCCGGTTCACCATGGAGCTTATTATGCATTTTGTCTTGGCTGTGTTTCTCTGGTTATAAAGTGTTGCTGTGGCCTGTAGCTTTTAATGAGATACTGTTGCATGCGCTCGTGTGTGTGTGTGTGTGTGTGTGTGTGTGTGTGTGTGTGTGTGTGTGTGTGTGTGTGTGTGTGTGTGTTTGTGTGTGTGTGTGTGTGTTTGTTGTCAGCCAGGTGCAAAAAGGCTACCGAGACTGCGGTGCGGCGGAATATGAATAATACGGGAGGGATGCAGGGGGAGGAAGGGAGGGAGAGAAAGAAAAATTAAAAGAACAAGGTGGAGGAGCGCTGGTTAATGGATACTCTCTCGGTTGCGCTCCAAAACAATTTACCTCGAAAACAAACGATCTGCGAGCCTTTCCCCCCCAAATGAACGTAGCGGGAGCAGCAGCGGCCTTCGGGAAGCGCACTCACTCCTGTTTGACCCCTTCAAAGAATCAATCGGACTGGCCCCCGGCCTCTCTAGGGGGGACGCGGACAGTGGCGTGATGCGATGCGTGGAGAAGTAAGAGAAACTAATGAGGGAAACATATACGCGGCCTGGATCGAAGGGAAGGCAGAGGATGAGAGAGGAGGGGAGAAAAAAAGCTCAATCGATGGTCATGCAGGGGCAGCGGGATGGACAAGCTGCGGCCGAAGAGGGTTCAACCAGGGGACACGTTCTCCTGACCGATGAGGTCCACTGGCTCTGAAGCCAGAGGCTGACCCCCAGCCCACCACACACACACACACACACACCACCCATACCCCCACCACTCCAGGTCCCCCTTGACCTCCTAGCAAAGTTTTGCCGCTCCCTCGGACATTCCCAGACCTCCGGGGGCCCCCCGGGCCACTTAGTCATAACAGGCCCGAGTTCAGGGCACTGTACCCAGGGGGCACGGCGGCCGTATCTCCGCTCCCACAACCAGCCAGACAGACAAGTGAGCTAACCTGGGCAGGGGGTCAGCGGCGGGCCACTGCTGACTGTCTGTTTAAGGGGGGGTGGGTTGAAGAGCACACAGTTCACTGCTGCTAAAAACTGAGCTCCCAGCACAGAGATATACGGGTTGTAAATGTTGCCAGTGTCGCAAGTATTGGTGAATCTGTCCCTTAGAAGCAAAGCTTTTTCAAATGTGGTGTACTGTCTCAATCTTAAGGCTTGAGCTCTCTAATACAAGCTGATCTGGTATGAAAGGGTCAATGTGCAGCCTGGTGGTGGACAGTATTTGGACAGACTGGGACCTCAGTGTAAACAGAGCCCTCCCCCTCCTGATTGCCTTGCTGAAAAGCTGCTGAGCTATTTTCTTTTTTTAACTTCCAGGCTTGTTCCAACCCTGTTCATTAGCTGTTATTCAGAGGAGAATTTCCCACTATGCTTGGTAAAGTTCAAGACACCACAAGTTGATTCACAGTAGCCAATAATTACAAATAGCACAGGAGAGAATGCTGATTTTTGTTTTGTTTGCTGTAGAATTGATTGTGAGAAACTCAGTGAGCTGCATCCACCATTACTTACGGGCAATGTGCTGCTGGTCATTTACCAGCCTGGTAATCTGACCTGCAGCTTGGAGGGGGCTCTGTGTGTGTGTGTGTGTGTGTGTGTGTGTGTGTGTGTGTGTGTGTGTGTGTGTGTGTGTGTGTGTGTGTGTGTGTGTGTGTGTGTGTGTGTGTGTGTGTGTGGAGTACTGATTAATCACGGGCACAATGGCATATAGGGAAATGTTGTTCAGTTTGGTTCCACCATGCCTTCATTACCATTTAATTAGTCCAATACGGATATGTCCCTTCATTTTCTATTTCACATGCAACATATAACAGCTGATGGGTCCATGTTTTCATTTTAGTCAGCATCCGAAGATAGCAGGCTGAATTATGGGGGAATCTATACATCATATACATCTGTGACATTCAGTGGGAATACTAATGGATATTGTTTGGATCAGACCTGTGACTGTTTGTTTAGCTCACCGTCTCCTTAAACTGCTGTCCCTTCTGTATATTTGACATGTTGCAGTTGTAGAGTTGCCCCTTATGCATCTCGAGAAAGCTCTCAAAGCTCTCCTTCTCTTGGGATTTAGAGCTCACCGAAGGGAGAAGGAGGATCTGCATCACAGCTGTGGTGAAGCAGTTTTTCTCCATGAGGGAGCAGTTGGATTTTATTTTTCACATTGTTTCTTCGTACATACATACAGCAGGAGCGAGTCACATGCATTAACTGACACAGCTCTGCATTACTCTCAGTTGGATGGTGTTTTTTTCTTTACCTTTTGAAATACATGTGCGACATTAGAGATGTCTACTTACAGCAGATGAGATGCTCCAAAAGCTTCACATGCCAACAGCAGAGAAGATGAAAGGTCAGAGGTCATAGCACCTTGGGGATTGTTAAACATATTTTTTGCCAATATGATGTCAGTACCCACTCCAAAATATAATCGTTTCAATGTCTTAAGATTCTCAGTATTTTTTCTATATTCATATGTTTGCATTTCTATCCATTTAATACAAGTTAGAATGTATGAATTGCATCATTTTTTTAAAAATAATAATAATCTTAATACTTAAATTCTTCAATTTAAAAAAGTACAATCAGACAAACATTCATCAAAAGTATGTTTTAAAATCAGCAAACATTTGATAAAAGAATCAATAAACAAGCATTTGATGCCACATTTTCAACACAATCCACATAGTTCTTCATTTACAAACCAAGCTAGGGTGGAGTTGCTAACTAGCTGCTAATAAGTCTTAATAATAATAATAATAATAATAATAATAATAATAATAATAATAATAATAATAATAATAATAATAAGTCTGTGTATTTTCTGCCCTTGAATTTATTTTTTCCTTTCTGTGTGTGTATATTCTGAAATACTTTCCGTGCTTTGAACAGAAGCAGAAATAATAGAACAGCTTGACGGCGGTTGTTTGCTCAGACACCTTTAAACGTCCTGCTGGTAAATAACGTGGCACTCCGGGTGGTGTGAAGGTTCTGGGTGGTGTGAAGGTTCTGGGTGGTGGAGGAGGAACGTACAAAGCGGAGACTAAATAACAGCCTCTTTTTTTTTTTTTTTTTTTTTTTTTGTCATTTGGGTGTGAGGACTTCTTACACGTTTCTGTTAATTGCAGTAAAAAAAAACAACCCAAAAAACACTGATGTAACATGTTGCAATAGAAGAGGAGATGTTGCGTTCAAAGCACAACCAAAGTAAGACAACCGCAGTGGCTCAGAATAAAGCTGGAACGGACTAAATCTCATTCCTGCCCTGAGCTCGTGCAGGTTCATTAAAAACACGCTTGTTAAATTAAAAGTCCTTCTGCTCCCGCTGAGCTCTGATTTAGTCAGAGTAGATATTACTTTTTTTTTTTCTTCTGTGTGTGTGATTTGAAGTCTCTTTCCGCCTCCGTCTGTTGATACCGGTTTTGTTCTTTTCCTCTGAAGCCTCCCACTTGCTGCGTCTCTCCATCTAAATGGGGGAGATTTCTGCGCGTGTGGCAGTTAGATGACTGTGAAGTGAAAGCGTGACGTCTGACCCTCTTTGCTGTCACTGAGGCCGTTTTGAAGGGTTTCGGATCAGCTGTTGAGAGCTGATGTTTCAACAGCGGCTTTACACCGGAAGCTGCGGGCTATCAGGGTTTCAAAACAACGCAGTTACCAAATGTCTCCGTGTGTGTGTGTGTGTGTGTGTGTGTGTGTGTGTGTGTGTGTGTGTGTGTGTGTGTGTGTGTGTGTGTGTGTGTGTGTGTCCACATGCTTCAATCACAGGCAGAAACACGCACCAACACATCCACAGCCCAAACACCAACTTCTGTCTCTGACCTGGGGAGTCTCGCGGTGGTTAACTAATTGCTAGACAAATCGCCCTTTTCTCTCTCTCTCTCTCTCTCTCTCTCTCTCTCTCTCTCTCTCTCTCTCTCTCCTCGAGCCCGTTGAATTTATTATTCTGGAGAGCGCGAGGAGAAGGGAGGTCACGGTGCAGGCGCGCGAGCTGCAGGAGGAGGTCGTCACGAGAGATATATGGCTGCCAGGCTTTTTACTATAATGTGTGTGTGTGTGTGTGTGTGTGTGTGTGTGTGTGTGTGTGTGTGTGTGTGTGTGTGTGTGTGTGTGTGTGTGTGTGTGTGTGTGTGTGATGTGTGCAGGAGAGAGCGCGTGCAAGCCCTTTAGAAGTAGACATGTATTAAGTATTAAAAGGAGAGAGCCAAATAATGGGTGCCAAGCTGCAACACGCGCACACGCACGGGCCTGCGTGCCATGTATTTTTAGGCCATGGCTGCTGGAGCGTAACGCCGTGGCAATGTGTTCTGGAGTGCAATAAAGTCAATAGGTGTTATTTATGATTACTACTTACTATAATACATTCATAAAACATCAGTAACCTCAAGCAGAAAAAAAAGCTTGAATGACTTCCTAACTGTTGTAAGCAACAAACGCCTCATTGTATCATCTTTTTGTCGTTGTTTTTACGTGAAACCTGGCAACCCGGAGGATTCGAACGCTCTATTAAAGCATTCTGCTGATTAATGCATACGATATTATCGATTAATAAGTCATAACAAATAACGCCTTTTTATTTAGTCGCCCTTTTGTTGCGAAGGGACCCTGCAGTCGGACAAGCGTCACCCAGTCTCCGCGATGCCGCGTTCAGGGGACGGAGACAAGTGTGATGACTCCACCGTTGTGTTCCAGCAGCGTTCATATCCGTTAGATGCGAGTGATAAATAGGCTTCTGTTGCCCGTATGACTAATGGCGGAGCATTAAACGTATTGATACCCAAGTATTAAACAACCCCCCTTAGCTTTTACTTATCAATATCCTAATGACAAAGACGCGCTGACTGCTCTTATATTAGCCTATATATATATATATATATATATTTATATATATATATATATACTCCACTGCGACAGAAAGCCTGCAACCACATGAAGATTTTGGCAAATACAACCACTGTTATAGTGTGACATTTTTAGAAAGTAGAGCGACGAGAAAAGCAACTTCCACTCAAGACGGTCATTTTGACCCTGACTTTGCTTTTGTATTATCATTTGTTTGGATAATCTTAACCCTTCAATATATTTAAACCCCTTCACATAAGGAGGGACATGCAAAAAATATTCTACACTTAGTAAGCAATATTTCTACTAAACAGTTATGCCTATCTTCTCATAGATTCATCATTATTCATAGATATCTCCGCCCATGTAGAGTTTGCATAGCCAGCATCAAAGATCGTCGATTAACTCTGTGGCTTATATCACCAGTAAGAAGAGAAAAACATAAAAAAAAAACATGTGGCCGAGTTGTGTTATGTGTTCATATAAAACTGTAAAGCCCAATATTATAAGTGTCATTGTAAAAAATGTCCCACACATAGACACAGTGTCACTGGTCTACACAGTATAAAGTTAACACTGGTGAGACAGCCCGAGCTCTGTTCGAAAGCCATTGATCCTGTCACGTGTGCCTATTAAAACTCACTAAATGTACTAATAAAAGTAGAGACGGACGGGTTCTAGATAGGATTCCCCCTATATCACTTATGGATCCTGTTTCCTTCTTAATAATACTAACACATAAATAAAACGTTAATGAGCGCGTTCACAGATCCATTACTAAAATGCTATTGTTTTTTTTTTTTAATTGTGATTTCTATAACAAATATAGAGCAATACTACGGTATGAGGGGTTCCATCACACGGGGGGGGGGGGGGGGGGGGGGGGGGGGGGTTCGTCTCCGGTGCGATCCCATAATATCACTGGGAGGGAAGACCTCGCGCATGGAGAATATATTTTTTTGTGAGCGTGCAGCCGTTTCGAGACAGATTTACGAGCCCCGGTGAAAGGCGAGATGTCGGGGCTTTGGTAAATCAATCTCTCTCTCTCTCTCTCTCTCTCTCCTCTCTTACTGTCTCTGTCGTCCTCCTCTCTGCCGGAACAGCCTAGCCTTAATAATAATAATAATAATAATAACAATAATAATAATCATAATATAGTCTCTTGTGATCTAATATAAAACCACTTAATCACGCCGCGGACACTTTCATTTTACGGCCATTCTCCATCTTGACAAAGGGACATTTTCAGTGTCTCTCTTTTTATTCAGAGCCCAGTTAATCATTAACGAAGAGGAAGAATCTACCTGTCCTAATCCATCACGGGCCAAGAAGACCCCCAAGATCTTCACACAACCACCACCTTCAATTACTGGCTTTTTTGGTGGGACTCTGTGTCCAACTAATAAGTGTTAAAATAACTGTTTTAATAAGCCGCAAGACATGCCGTGAAGGAATCAAACTGCCTTGGTTAAAAAAAAAAAAAAAAAAAAAAATCCTGATAATTATCTGCAAGTATATGACTTATTAGTATATTAAGAATATTATCAAACTATTTATAATATTTAGTAGTATTATTATTTCATCTTTATATAAATAGCCAAGTCCATCATGTCGCAAAGACATTCCTTTGTCTCCCATCACTACAGGAATGATTGTGATGGTTGAGCTCCAGCTTTACGGCACTAGAGTTGAAAAGGATCTCCTTCTGCTTGACTCTACACACGCACACGCACACGCACACGCACACGCACCACTCCCAGCCATCATAATTCGGATGTTTATGCTCTCGGAATGTTTTTTTTTTTTTGTAACAGCTTTGCGCGCGGCTGTGCCAAGTTTACAGAGCTGAGTCTCGTGCTGCTGCCAGGCCGGCGCGCGGGTCTCCACCGCCGCCGCCGCCGCCGCTTATCTTTCTGCTGTTGTGTTCCCACTGTGATTGCTATAATTTATGGCCGTCATTACAGACGCCATCATCACCGCCGCAAATGTTTGATTTCAATCTTGTTGTGGGTAAAAAAAAAAAAAAATCTCGGGCGCTCGGGATACAACTTTAAAGGACTCTTAAAAAAAAAAGAGAGCGAGAAATAAATCAACTGTTTCACAGATTTAAAAAAAAAAAAAGAAAAAAGAAAAAAGCCTCAGATCTGTTAGCTAATTATTTTTTATTTCTTTGTCATGTGGATTATATATTTTTTTAGGAAAAACCCTGTTTTGCTCTGGGCTCAGTGGCTAATTGCATTTGATGTTACACATCTTCTACATCTTTTTTTTTTGTCACTTCTCTTCTGGCATCCCATAAAATATACAATAACTAGTTATAGCAGAAGCTCCAGAAAAACACAGCGTTGTTTAAAATCACTGGCTGTGTTTTTTTTTAGCACGTGCTACCTACCTGGTTTACACAGTGAGCCGCGTGCACTTCTCATTGTTTGACCTTGAAGTGTTTCTTGTTGGCCGCCCAGCAGAGAGCTTAGCCCCGTTAGCCTCCTGGCATGGACACTGGGTGTTTTTTTTTTTTTTAAAGAGTCTCGAACTCTATTGTTCTGCCATGAGGCGGCTCGAGCTCTGAAACCGGGACACAGAGAGCACTGAACAGGATCCCAGCTTTCTATTGTTGCTGGTGTGGCCTCGACGGGGTTTTTGTCTCCTAGTCTGTCTCAGTGTCTCCGTCTCCTCTCCCCTCCACGGTGTCCCTCTCTTCATATGGTACCTGTCCGTTACTCTCCCTTCTTAATAAATATGCCCATTTCTCTAAATGCATGGGGACGGGGGGACTTGTTCACGGGAAAAATGTAATTTAGCCACCTTGTCAAGATAAAATACTTAGTTTCAGCCAGTTTCAGGGATTTTTCTCTCATATTTCCAGCCAACTCACGCATACATGGATTTGTAATAATTCAACAGTTTGAGTCTGTTAGATATTAAGCTGAGCTCCGCTATGAAACCAAACAAGAGAAATAAACCCTGCTGTGATGCACAGTAGTGATATATATATATATATATATATATAAAAAATAAATATATAAAAAAAAAAAAGATATGCTCGCGCTCTGTTCCGTCATCATCGAATACTTTTTTTTTTTTTTTTCAAATAGCAGAAAACAGACACATTGTGAAATATGACGGGACAGCATGAGGAACCCCCTCCTTGTTCTGTCGACTAACGGCGACCCCGAGAGCGAGCTGACAGTGAGGAATAACGGAGAAGACTCTATGGCGGCCGGTCATTTCTTTTTTCTCAAAAACGAACATAGTCGGTGACAATCATCTTTTATCGGGCCTCTCTGTGCGTCTGTCACGGGCCTGCTTCACCTCACACTCCACACAGCCCGCGGAACTCCCGCAGCAAAAGGAAAAGGTGAACAGAGGTGCTTCACGCGTAGGTTATTTCTTTTTTTAATATTTTAATATTTCTTTTTTTTGAAGTTACAGTCCTGCATGCGTGCACTTGTCCGGATGGGTCCCACGAGCTGAGAGGCCGCACTGGTCGCCCCCCACCTCTTACCACCCCCCCCCCCCCCCACACCCCCACCCCCGACGGACGCGTCACGTGATTCATTAAATAATTAATGCAGAGGGTTGCAGAATAGATATGTATTCGTCGGGAATATAACGGTGAGACCAGTGTGTGTGTGTGTGTGTGTGTGTGTGTGTGTGTGTGTGTGTGTGTGTGTGTGTGTGTGTGTGTGTGCTGTGTGTGTGTGTGTGTGTGTGTGTGTGTGTCTGACGTCGAAAATCCAACTGTCCTCTCAAAAAAAAAAAAAATACAAGCCCCCCTATAGCAGCGAAGAGAGGGGGAGAGAGAGAGAAAGAGAGAGAGAGAGAGAGAGAGAGAGAGAGAGAGGGGGGGGAGAAGAGGAGACACCGAGAAAACGCCGACAGAGAGAGAGAGAGAGAAGAGAAAAGAGAGAAGGAGGCTGCAATAAAACAAAAATTTGGACGGGCGTGCGTCTTGCGGGTCGCTGTGGACACCGTGAGTATTGCGGAGGGAAGGTGGACTGCATGGGGGGAGACCACGCTTCTTCTCCTTCTTCTTCTTCTTCTTCTTCTTCTTCTTCTTCTTCTTCTTCTTCTTCTTCTTCTTCTTCTTCTTCTTCTTCTTCCTCCTCATCTTCCACGCCGCTGCGCCGCCTTCGCCCGCATCCCTTTACCACTGAATCATAGGCTATTTTAACACCGTGGTAAATATGCCCCCACACACACACACACACACACACTCACATCAAAAAAAAAGACCCATCTTTCGCCGTGTTTTCTCATCGTGCATGTTGCTGTCGTGTTGTTTACACATCTCACCCCCCCCACCCATCATCATCAGCCATTGTTTATAGGTTTGGAGCGGTGCAGCAAGGCAGCCTGCAAACCGGGGAGAGAGGGAGAGAGAGAGAGAGAGAGAGAGAGAGAGGAGAGGGAGAGCGATGTTAGCCGGTGGCTGTTTATAGTTTTAAGGAGCGCTTGGATTATTCTTCTCCATCTTTCGCCCATCACCTCCTGTCTGCCTCTACATCTCTCTCTATCCGCCCGGCTCTCCGTCCATCCCTCTCCCTCTCTCTCTCTCTCTCTCTCTCTCTCTCTCTCTCTCTCTCTCTCTCTCTTTTTTTTTCCTCCCAGCCAAGCTACTTCTCTTGATTTATAGTGAGGCAGGGTGTCAGCGTGCGGCCGGGGCTGCCATTGTGTGTTTGTGAGGGAGCGCTGTTGTTTACGGTGCCGCCCGCGATAAATCACGCTTTTTTCCCCTCCGCTGTGGGGAAAAAAAAAAAAAAAAATGACGGTCGATGGACCGATGATACACCGGAACGAGGAAGAAGAAGAAGAAGAAGAGAGGAAGAGATCTCCTCTCGGGCTCCTCTCTCTGATCCGGCTCTGCTTCCCACCGCCGTGCTCTCTTCCTCCTCCTCTACATCTTCAAACCCATCACACACTTTTCTCTCACTCTTGATTATTACTCCAGGTGTGTGTGTGTGTGTGTGTGTGTGTGTGTGTGTTTCCCCCCTGCTCAGTATGTAGCTGGCTGTACAGCTCCGGGTCGTGAATTACTGCGGCGACCAATTAACGGGAGATTTGTTTAAATGTGGCGCACGGGGCACGCCTCTGGCCGCCAAGAAATCTCATAAAAAATTAAAAGAAAAAAACATGGGGGGGGGGGAACCTGGGGAACCTGCCGGGGGGAAATCTAATCCATCTAGCCAAGAAGTGTGAGTAGCTCAGCCAGAGGAAGTCAAGCTCCATGTCTTCCCAAACGCAAACTAGCCTCCAGGCCGCTGTTTAAAGTGTGAAAACAATCAGTAAAATGCTCTCTGCGCTGAGAGAAGATATCCAGGGAGATTCAACTTGAGTTTTGGATTCCATGTCGACTTTATTGTAGGCATTGCCACCATGGCAACCCGTCTATTGTTATAGTTAATAGGGTATATACATTTGCTGCTGGTTGATTGTATTGAGAGGCGTCTTGGTGGTGTCAACACTCTACACTCTGAGTTCATTTTTGCTTTTAGAAGTTCTCTCTCCATGCACATTTTTTTTTTTTTTTTTCTTCGGCGTGTTTTCTTTGGATGCCTGCTGGAATGGAGCTGAGCGCCATTATTCATGTCAGCACTCAAGTGTCTCTGTCTTTGCTCAAACCATGTCACCGTGAATCAGACCTTCTTCTTCTTCTTCTTCTTCTTCTTCTTCTTCTTCTTCTTCTTCTTCTTCTTCTCTTTAAATGTGGTGAGGGAAAATGAGATGCTGGATTTTTTATTTTTTTTTGCTCTCTGTTTATATTCACATGCATTTCATATCCCATTCTGCTGCGTTTTCTCTTCCTGTGGAAATTCCGAGACTCAATGTAGACTTTTTGAGTGTATTGTGGTACAACGTTTGTTTCTTTTTTAGCCCTTCCCATTGCTAGTTGTGGGATGGTTGTGGGGGGTTTGAGGAGGGGTGGGGGGGGGCACGTAATTCTATCGGCTAACCTCATAAGTCACTACAGTAGTGGATGAAGCTCGTGTGGGGTTTTTGTTTTGGCTGTGAATATTCAAAAGTGCAAAATGCAATGAGTACAGTGGGCAGTGTGTATAACAAATGATACATTTTACAGACACAAAATAAGCTTGCACGACATTTTTTTTTATTAACGTTCATTTTATTTCTAAAAACTGTAGTAATGCATCTGCTCTCTGGATGGAGGGAGTGAGGGGTCGGGTGGATGTGCATCCGGAATATATCACTTCACAATTACATTTCAAATGCTGAACTGTCCCAGCATCCTCTCTACCCCCACCCCTCTGTGTGTGTGTGTGTGACCATCGCTACCAGTGTAAACCTTAGTGTAACCAAATTACAGCGGCTTCCCCATCCCATAATAATAGCAGTGGCTATGGAGAGGAGGCGTTTTACTGCAGAACGTGTATTCCTTGCTGCCCGCCGCCGTGTCACAAACAATATCCCGCCTCATTTCTGTGGACGGAGACAGAGAGCTAGAGAGGGAGAGAGACACAGAGAGACACAGAGAGAGAGAGAGAGAGAGATTGTCATATATATTTAAATATCTTCTCTGTGTGTCGCGGCCTTAAATCGGATTAGGACGACAGGGAAGGCGTTGAAAATATATTTTCCAAACGCCACACACACACACACACACACACACACACACACACACACACACACACACACACACACACACACACACACACACACACACACACACACACACACAGGCAGGCTGGGAGTTGTTGACGAGTTAAGAGTGGCAAGCAGCACTCCTTTGACGTTAAAAATTAATAGAAGCTCCAGACAGCGGCACATAAAAAATAGTCCCCTCGGTGAAGGGAGCCCGCTTTATCTTATCTTATTCCGGGCATGTGTCCGCCGTTGAGTGTCTGTTTTTGTTCCATAGGCAAGACAGTTCCCACATCAAAAAACCCCAGCTGAAATAGTTTAAATATTTGAAGCGGCGTTGAGAAATGATAGCACTCCCCGTCTGACATCCATTATAGCTGCTGCTGCTGCTATCCAAGCTGCAGGAGGTGTGGGGGGGGCTCCTGTGAGGCCTCCATGCATCTCTCGCTAAATACTATTCTGCATGCTGCTGCTGCTGCTGTTGGGCGACTATTATTCATAATCCAGATGTGAAAATGCATGTTTGTTACCTCATTGGGAAAAAAGTTAAAAAAAAATAAAAAATACAGGTAGATCAGGTCGGTAGTTTATTGTGACGCCCCAAACATTTGAGTCTAGAATTCAATGTTAAAACACGCTCATTGTAATATGAGGAGAATAAAGGAGGCAGCTTTATGTGTTTCTGGCCTTATAATAAGACTAGTAGCTTGTTGTATTGCGTATGGTAATACCAGACTGTCTGGTTGTAGCGTTACTGTTGAAACTGGAGCGACTGGTGTGAAGGGAAGGACGGCGCATTTTCGTTATTATTGTTATAATGATTATTATTTAAGTGCTGCTTCTTATGGTTTAAACTTAAACGCCTTGCACATTCAAATACATTCATATATGTATATATGAGAGACAGAGAGGGTCTTAAGCCAAAGTGTGAGCTGCTGAGCTCAGGGGGAAAGCTTTGTTTTAAATCGTCCATGCGTTCGGTGTCGTGTTGCTTTTATTGTTCGGGCTGGAACACACTAGAATCAGAAGAGTATATCAGAGTTTTTGTATCAACCGTGATCGAGACATCCGTTTATTGCATGTGGTCAAAGACAAGGTCGGTGCGGACCCACGCGTCTGACGGACACGCACGAAGGCAGGCGGACAAGGAGAATCTTCCCACTCGCTGCTTGAGACTGGCAGCCATATTGTCTTCTTCTCTGTTCTTTTTTTTTTTTCCACGCAAGAAAAAAGAAAAAAAATAATGCTCCGAGCCACCGTTTTTGGTAACTGGGATAAATATGTTCAATATTTAAACCAGATTATTTTTGATTTATAATCCCGCAAACCGCCGCTCAATTTTAAAGTTTGCTTTTTCAGACAAGACAGAAAATAACATCGCCACAAAAACAACACCAGCAGGGGTGTTTGTTATATATATATATATATATATATATATATATATATATATATATATATATATATATATATATATATAAAATATGTAAGCACGTAAACCCGGGTTGGCCTGCACTATGGGGACTACTTTGGGGTCAAAGTATGTAAAAAAGAATTCAAAAAAATGTTAAAAACCCAACAACAACAAAAATAGTGTTTTGTTAAGTGCACTTTTAAAACGCAGAATAATGTGAGTATTCCAGCCACGTAAAGAAGTCCTTCAGAAGAGGCCTTTAAACTGTGCAAATATCCACCGAACGAACAGCATCCTAAATATCCCATATCCATAAAACTCTCTCCAACCTGCCACCAGTTAATATAACTTTAAGGTTTTATACAAAGACAGGCTTTTTCCAACAATTAAAACAAATACACGGGAGCAACGAAAGCATTTCGGGTTGAATGTGAGAATGGAGCAGATATCCTTCCAGCGCAGTCAGACATAAATCAGAGGAGCGCGCGCGGCCTCATAAATCTGCAGCGGCGGGACGTTAACGAGAGAGAGATTTAAGTGTGGGGGAAAATAATGTTCCCAAAACACGTTAACATGTGTTCCAAGCCCGCCTCGACGAGGGGGGATACTCCAGACCATGATTTATTACAACAGAAACGATCGATCCGCTAAAAAATAACAATACTATTCATATCACAATACATATCACTAATATCATTTCACCTATATAGCCCCAAATTGCCTTATCTCTCAGAGGCTGCAGATATCCAGTCTCGTGCTCCATGCTGCCAGGTACTTCCGGGGCTCTTCCCTCGCGCGGAGATGATTACCCGTTCGGAAATCAATCAATAAGAAAAGCCTCGCGCTAATTCATAATCGGCTGAGCGAGGGGGCAGTGATTCAAAGCGCGTGAAAAACGAGCGACTGGAACCGTATCCAGAGCCCGCGAGATGCGCTTTTTTTTTTTTTTTCCCCCCCCCTCCAACCCTTCCCCACCCTCTCCCTTCCTCCGTTCAAACCGAGAGCATGCATGCACGAGAGCGATAAGAGAGACTGCTGAGCCGGAAATGTTTCCACGAGCCCCTTTCCCCCCCCCACGTTCTCTTTCTTTTATCATGGAGGGGAGAAAGTAAAAATAACGGATTTCGTGTAATTGAACTTCTCTCTCTCTCTTTTCTTCGACCTCTTCCCCGCTTTGTCTCGCTCGTTCTCTCAATGTGTGTGTGTGTGTGTGTGTGTGTGTGTGTGTGTGTGTGTGTGTGTGTGTGTGTGTGTGTGTGCATGTCTATACGCGTGGGCAGATAACACGGGTTCACACAGAGAGGGGAGGGAGAGGTGCGTCTGTTTGGGATTCATTTAACGCCTAAATTGTATTTGAGAATAACGGCCAATACCACACAATAATAATAATAATAATAATAATAATAATAAAGAATTACAATCCAGCAACATGTGCACGGTGTCCAAAAATGTCCCATCGTCGAGTCTCACGAGAAAATGTGGCCATTTCAAATCATTTCAAACAACAGCCGGATATCATTTCCAAATTAGAAAGTCATGTTCTTTCCCGTTGCCGTCACATTTGTATTTTAGTTTTTTTTTTTATTGTCGTCACGTGGAGAAAGGGTTCAGTCACATGATTTTGGTCACAAAAAAAACCGGTTTGGTCGATTTCGCTCAGTGATACATTTCTAATTGAATGTCCAACTTTGGTTCCGTCCGCTTCCGCTCAGATTCTGACCACGTGTCTTTCACGTGGGGCCTACCTCATGAATATCATATAAAAATAATATAATTATGACTGTAAACTGCCCCCAGATCGGACAGGGTCTGCAGGTCAGATCGCAGCGGAACGTCTGCTCTTCCTCCTCCGTCTCCCCCTCTTCCTCTCCTCTGATCGCTCTCAGTTTGACGCCATGTAACAACCAACATCTGGCCGGCTGGATGGACAGGCAGGTCACGCTGATCCGCTCTACAACCAACCGTGCGCACCTCAACCACGCTCCCCTATTGGACAGGAACAAGAACCAGAACCACCCCCACCACCACCACCACCTCTCCGATCCCCACCCTTGCCCGACTCCCTAGGTTCTTGCCA
The DNA here is from genome assembly GCF_027596085.1 of Anoplopoma fimbria. Taxonomy (NCBI): domain Eukaryota; kingdom Metazoa; phylum Chordata; class Actinopteri; order Perciformes; family Anoplopomatidae; genus Anoplopoma; species Anoplopoma fimbria. The sequence continues at coordinate 19,394,592 of NC_072459.1, read as the reverse complement.
GTCCAAAGCCTGGTTCAGGAACCCCGCATACCCTCATTCAAAGCCAGGGAGAACCAGCCCATCTGGGATTGTCTTCAGAGGAAAAAATGCGCGTCAAGAGGACGTTCGACTGTTTTAGAGACAGACCTAGAATATTTAGGTTCTCGGGGGTTACACAGGTCAACGCGGAGGGCTAAACGACAGCAACAGAACCAGCAGCAGCGTGCGTTTTGGCGGCTTGGACCCTCCAGCGAGCTGAAGAAGACCGGAGAGAAGAACCGGAGAGAAGCGCCGCCGGGACCCCAACAGTGTCCCCCGTGCCGGTAAGGAGCAGAACACGACCTCCTGAGCACGCAGCGGCCTGCTATACGGGGGGAGGTTGTTACAGCGCAGGCGGAGGGAGGGGGCGAGCGCGCGCACGCGGTGTGTGTGTTTTTTTAGGGTAAAGTATAGCACCGCGAGCCCCCCAGACCGAGCAGTCCCCGTCAGCTCGTGCGCTGTAGGTGTATAGGCTTTGATTGTTGGGAAATTGATGGCGGAGCCGGCTGGAGATTTATGGCTTTTTTTCTCTCTCTCCCCTTCCCCAAAGCGGGCTTTCCAAAAACGCTTGTCGTCCCGTGATCGAGGCGTTCTGATGGACGCGCCGTTATAACGGAGAGCAACAGTCGGCGGGCTTCGAGCCATTTCTGAACTCGACTAAACGTTAGGAATAATCAAAAGCAGACAAACTGTCGGTGAATATAACATCCAAGGAGGGGGATTCTCTTGCTCGCCTTCACTCCAAGTCCGTATCCCAAAAAACAGACTGCATCCTGGGAGGAAAAAAAACAAACACACACACACACACTCACTCACTCACTCACTCACTACAGCAGGAGGAGATCCAGGAGGGGAGACACGCCGAGAGAGAGCAGGTAAGGTCTGCCGGGATGCTTCTCGCTCAGTGTCCCGGTGTGTGTTCCCGAGTCACCCCCCCGTCCCCCCCACGCTCGACATGTCATTAATTATCTGTTGTGTGTGTGACCGCGGTCTCAGCCGGGGTGTTGCCCGTGCTTGCGCGCATGTGTGTCTGGACAGATGCCTCAGAATAGGTAACAGAGAAAAAGGGGCGCCATGGTCTCTCTATCTCTCTCTATCTCTCTCTCTCTCTCTCTCTCTCTCTCTCTCTCTCTCGTTATTGAAGAAGAAATGTACTTGCAAGGTGGAGTGCAGTGTGTGGACGAGGATGAGTCGCGGTGAACGGGGGACCTGACGGCTGGGTGTGAAGAGAGAAGATGCGCCGTGATTTATGGTAGTGTGAAAAGATTGCTTACTCAAGAAGCCGCCCTCCTCTCTCTCTCTCCCCCTCTTTCTTCCCTTCTCCCTCTTTCTTCCCCTCTCTCTCTCTCTCTCCTCTTTCCACAAATTGTCACCCCACCTCCTCCTTCAACGCAAAACAAATCCACAAATGGTCCTATGATAACAGATTCCTTTGACCAGATCTAAGCAAAAAACAGGCAAACTGGTAATAAATAGACGTTGGCCTATCTTTAGTGTAACTATTTCCATTTATTCCTCAACGACCCCTAATACACCTTTAATTTGACTATCTTGTTGGGTTTCTCAGCCAGCTTAAACCCATTTATTAAGAGAGGGATTTGTGGAACCACCATCAGCAATATAGGGATTTGTTTATAGGAATGTGATTTAACCAGCGAGCAAACAGATTTAATTCATTTGTTTACACAGTATATCCTCAGATCTGTAGTAGCAGTCAGTATTTTTTACATCAAATATGTGACTTTCTTTAAACACTTCTAACACAATTGTTTACGATGTTTGATTTTCATTTGAAATTAAAACGCTCACTATAAATAGTTATAATTATAACTCTCTGTCAGCCGACACCCCAAAATGAATCTAAGGGATGAGAGGTAGTAGCTGATTATTTCATATGTGTGGGGCATAAAAAAACCCTCTCTAAACTAATCATCTGAGATTAAAAAAACATTATTTGAAGTGTTTGCCAATCATTAAACACTGAGACCTCGACCAGGAGCTACAAGAAGATTTCAGGGGGGGCCACTAGCCAAATAAAGATAGGGACCAGTTGCTTCGTCATATCAAGTAATAGCCGGACACATCCTCTGGAAGCTCTCCTGACCTTGGTGGTTTTTCTCTCACTTCCCCTCATAGAGACTTTAAAGTCGCAACAAAAAAAAAAACCCACAGCAGCTCCAACACAGCTGTGATTTAATAGATTTTTTCATACATCACTGACAAACTATGGGCAAAGCACCGATCAGAGTAGAATAGCGGGGGCAAGCACGTCGAACTGTATAAAGGCTGACAGGTCTGGCTGGGTTCCATGCAGCCGCTCTCTGCTGCTCTAACAGGCTTGATAGAAGGCCTATCTGCTGCTGGGGCCAACCGGCCTGATTGTATTACAATCACTGGCTTCTTTTCTTTATTTATTATGATCCCTGTGTCAGAAGAGGTTGTTAGGAAACGGATACAGGCCTGTTGTACTGATGCAGGTTGGTTCAGAAGGCCTCAAAGCTATTATAATAACAATTTAGTAAAATCCATTTTCAAAGCAATGCCAAACCACAAATGACTGCACGGATACATATCACTGAGTGCTAGAAAGGGATTTGTTTAACCAACAGGCTGCCACAGTGGATGTATTGTGCTGAAATTCAACATCCACAAACTGGATACACACACTGACAAACTGAAAAAAACAACAACTGAAAAATATGCTCGTCATTGGACACAGTGTCATCCAGAGGGACAACCCAAACCTACAACCAGAATCTGGTGGAGCTGTGCATTGAGCTGCAGTGTAACAAGTGTTCTTAGTGCGATCTGAGAGTTTGACTTTGTTGCCAGGCGCCACACACTCAAACCCCGCCTACAGTATGTTGTCGTCAGAGCAAAACATGCCTACATGTGATATTCAGATACAGCTGGGATTCATTTCAATCAGCCAGAAATGAAACTTTCCCTCATACAAACCTTTTTTCTTTGGTGATTTCTATCTCTGAGCACACACACACACACACACACACACACACACGCACACGCACACGCACACACACACACACACACACACACACACACACACACACACATAGCAGCAGTCACATCCATCCCTGTTCCTCCTGTTATCATTGACAGACTTGGTGAGCTTGGCACTTTTCATGGCCCAGGAGCAGAAAAGGGCAACTCCACCTCCCTCTAAAAACCCCCCAAACCCACTCCTCCTCCCTCCCTCCCTCTCTCTCCCTCTCCTTGTGGCGTCAGGGCTTTTCTTTGAGTTTGAGGTTAAAGATTAGCATCTCTGATAAAGATTAACTCGCTGTCAAAGGAAGGAGCTGATGGCATGAGTTTCTGGTTCAGGACTGGGGTGGTGACACCGGGGCGAGCTCTGCAGGGAGAGGAGCGACCCTGCCTGCAGCAAGAGAGGAGGACACTGGGCTGAACATGTTGGATCAGTGGATACGATTTAATATAAGACAAGATGGCTGAATGTAAAGTTGTAGGAAAGTGATTTTGATAAGCCATGAAGTCAGGTTTGGTCCACTTAATGTAAAAACAGCTCGGTTGCATGGAGAAATAAGATTCGTAGAAGAGTAGAGGTTCCTATTTGAATAAGGTTAGAAATGAAAAGCAAAGATTTTGCACATGATAGTTACAATCTTGAAGACATTTTCAGCTTCTCAGTCTCCCTCTTAGAATCTAATAACTTGTCAGGATCTAAGTTTCAACTCTGATTGTTGGCTAATGTGCGCGTGAACTCTTCTAAGGACATGAATTGCGAACGATTCGTCCTCTCTAGCAGAAGCCTAGCGCCCTAACCGGGATTCAAACAGGCCCTTTGTGCACCGCACATGCTCAGTTATGTTTGGACGGCCAGGAGCAACCGCACCATAATAAGTGGTAGATTTGTTCAGAGTTCACAAGCTGAATGAAAATAACGGGTTTGCCAAAAACTAAGATATCATCCCTTCCTCTGACACGCTTCAGGAGGTGCACCACACATGTAGGGCTGTTAGATGTAACTGAGAAGTGTCAGTGTGTAGAGAGGTGGTGGTGCACACGCCCAGAACAGGTCATGCAGTTTGGACTGGTTGTGAAATGAATAGCCTACAATGTGTTCTCTCATGAGTGCATGTTCATTTCGAACACCTTTAACAATGGAAACAGTGAAAAGATGTGATCGTGTCCTGCTTGTTGCATGTCAGAACGATGATGCCAGTGCATGGGAGTCGTTTGATTTAAATTGCAGTCTTTTGGGTTTATTAGATTGATTTGAATTGTACTAAGTAGAGTATAGGTAACTGCTTATGTAGAGGAAAAAACCCCCTCACCCCTCTGAGAGACACTCTTTCATTAAACAAACTGCAAGCAGAGGAACATGCATGGTGTCTTTCAGTGTGTTGACTATCTGCTGCCTGAAAAGCAGTGTTGAAACGTGGGTGGGGGGGGTGAAATGTGTTGCAGTATGGGGGTTTTTGTTGTCGCTTGCCCATTTGGCTCTGCTCTGTGCCGGTGAATGTGGCGATTGGTGCTGCGTGGCCGTTCGACCTCATTGCACTTCGGGGAAAGCTTCAAATGGACTTGATGAAAAATGGATGGATGGATGATCTTTAGGGGAGGCACATATGTGATGGCAGTGGGTGCTCTGGTGACCCCCCCCCCCCACAAGAAAAGGTCAACATATCTGGGCAGACACTGATTCAAGCAAAAGGTGAAGGAGAGTTTGCTGTTTGAAAGTAGTACTTATAGTAAAATGTAGGGTTCATTGGGAGAAAGTATAAAACTGCAAATGTGCATGAGTCTACATGTGTTGACAATTTGTAAATGTTTTTACACGTGGACCAACATGTGTCCAAAAATCACATGTGCTCTGAATTGATAGATTTTCTTTTCATTTTTTTTTGTCAACGAAGTGAGACCTAAATAAAGAGTTCAGCATCTGGGGAAAGAGTCCACCAAACTTAATGCGATTGGAACCATGGAGATCATTTGGAGAGGAAGTCAGGTGGCCAGAAGCCCAGTGGTGTTGCAGTAAAGGATGTCAAAACCCGGAAATTGGATACACATGGGGGGATGTGTCCTACAGATAGGTTGTTTGAGGCCAGGGCATTATGAAGTTACTCTTTTTTTTCATCTAATTTTTGCAGCTACTGCAACTAAATGTGATTCAGCTTTGACTGATGATGCTTCTTTGTTAAATAACGTTGAATACATTCAGAAAGATTTTCCATCGACAAATAGGCCTGTCACACTACGTTATTATTAAGTATATAATTTAATATCACGATAAATGGACACGACTTATCACTTTTACGTTATCAATTTATTTTGTGATAAACGTTCCGGACCACGGTTATTTTAACATTATCAAGTATATGTTTTACGATAAATAATCTTACGACCTCGATAATTTTAATGGTATAAATTACTTGTTGTCGATATATTGACATGTCCAATATCATTCTAAAGTTATCAACCTCTTTTTGTATTATATATTGAAACGACAACGATAATTTTAATGTTTTAGACTACTTATTGTACGATATACGGATATGACCTCGATCAATTTTTATTCATCGGCTTATTGTACGATATGTGGATACAACCACAACGTTTTTAATGTTATCAACTACTCTTTGTACGATGTACTTCCATGGACCTATCGTTGGATATGTGGACAAGACCTCGATAATATAAACGTTATCAACTTATCTTACGGGACATGGCTCTGACCTCGATCATTTTGACATTATCAACTTATTATATATGGATATGAATGAGACCATCTTTAATGTAGCAACCTATCGTATGATATATGGACATGGCCACGATTGTTTTTTACGTTATCGACTTACTATGTACATGACCTGAATCATTTTTCTGACCACCTGTTGCCTGTTGTGTTTACATTCCTTGTTTTTTTCAAAGACACCAACATTTTAGCAAACATGATGCCAGATAAAATAGCAGGGTTTTTTACCATGATAAGATGTGGGCGTTTCGTACTTATTGCACATTTTTTGTTAAGAGAGAATGAGAGTCAATTTTACTCTGTTTATATTGTTTTTATCTGTGTTTTTGACAGTCAAATGCCAATTTCTGAATATTTTCAAGAACTTAAAGTCAATTGCTATTTGAAAGGGTGTTCTTGGCATAATTAGGCCATTATTTTATGATTATATATGGTCTTGAAATGACAAAAACATTTCATATGGCAATTATTTCTGTGACAATATATATTCCAACAAAAGTAGTTAACGTTGGCCGACAGTTTATGTCTGCATTTGATCATGGATGCCTCCCTGACCTCATGGACAGTAATTAAGATGTAGACTAACTGATTTCTGACAGTTAGCTGAAAAACATGTTTAATCATGACATAAACAACCTTGATCAATTGTTACATGCAAACACAGTTTGGTAGATAATCTTGGAAGAGAGTTGGAAGAGATGACTTTAAATCTTGTCCTCTTATCGGCTGGTTGCAGTTTCACAACAACAGTCACAAAAAATGATTTTTTGGGGGGATTGGAAATTAAATATCCTTGTGTCCCTATTAAAAGGTTACAGGCTCAAGGATTAAAGCATTAAATAGCACTTTACAATGGAATGCTGCAGCACTCCGCCAGTGGGTTGATCATTAAAGAACTGAGCTATTGCTCCTCAGGGTCAAAGGTCACTTCTGGAGAGCTGTGTGCCAATTTATCACTGTGTGGGTGCTTCGGTGGGGGCTTGCTGCTTTCTCTGTTAATACAGCAAGATATTTTTTTAATGTTTGACCACGTCTGTAAAGCAGCAGCACTGATAGTTATATACTAGAATGTCTGGACTTGTGTTGTAAGTGTTGCAGTTTTGTGTTTCTGTTGTGTTTCAGGTGGAGCTGTAAGGTCAAAGAAGTATAAGGACAAAGACTTTTTTAGATGAGGCTGATCTTTATTTCTATCCGGCACAGAGACTTTGATAAACATACTGAGTATAAGCAAAGCTGTTCTGGAAAGGAGCATATGTTGTGTGTGTGTGTGTGTGTGTGTGTGTGTGTGTGTGTGTGTGTGTGTGTGTGTGTGTGTGTGTGTGTGTGTGTGTGTGTGTGTGTGTGTGTGTGAGGGCTGAGGCAGGCCGGTGACAGCACCACCAGACCTGGCAGAGATAAGAGCAGGAGGGAGTCCTGATAACTCCTGTTCAGGTCATGTGAGACTTTTAAAATGAAACTAAAAGCAGTGAATGAATCCATCCATTCCTCAACATTTCCCTGCAAATTATTAAGAATAAATATACATAACAAAATATCCCATGATCACAAATTGTTTCTTATCGTTTCAATTCATGTCCCAGGAGTCTTAAAACATGCTGTTCGCTCACTTAGCGTGCCTTCTGTTCATTTATGCACCACTGAAAGCTTTGTTATGCTTTTACCTGCAGCATGCAGATGCTCAAACCCTTCATTTAAACTTCAACTCCATCCTGAGACATAAAAAACCCGAAACACCCATCATCATCGTTTTTATTCAGACTCTGGATCCTGATCCAGGAGCTTGTAAAAAAAAGTCCCCCTCTCTCCCTCAGCCTCCACTCAAAAATCTGGCTCATCAGCTGTTCTTGGGGGGCTCTGGAGGCGGCGGCCTCCTCCCTTTGTCTCGGCCTATGGGCTAGCTGGCTAAGCTAAGTTGGGCCCCCTGCATCACTTTCTGGGCAACTTTAGACTAGTCCACTCCTGCTCCGCGTGTCGCTCCAAATATCCCGACTAGATAACCCTGCAGGGGCTGAAGTGAAGCGAGGAATAGAAGGGGAAAACACAGGGAGGAGACCCTCCGGGGCCGGTGCTGCGATGGGGATGGAATTTGGCCGGAGATGCGCGTGAGTGCAAGGAGGGAAAAACAATAACTAAGTTTATAGCAGCAGGCTGTAGGAGTATAGTGGTGGTGGTGGTGGTGGTGGTGGTGATGGTGTATAGGCTGGTACGGGGAGGTTTGGGGGGGATCCTTGCTTTTGATTTATGTGTTTTGGGGGGAAGCTGTCAGAGAGCAGAAACAGAGGCAGAGGAGATTTTTATTCCAGCACTTTAATAAAATACACCAGCCGCTATGCAACAGCACCAGACAGCGTGGATGCTGTGATAGAATTATTACATTCACAGATTAAACCATGTTTTGCCACAGCGGGGGATGGACGCGTACCTGCCCGTGTCAGGGTCGGTGCGTCCTCCTGCTCCAGGATAGAAGCGGACATATCCCACTAAACGATGACCGGGATCCGTGCGTTTCTGTCCGGATGATTCTGACGTTATTTATCGGCCTAGTGCGTGCAGAGCTGCTGGGGGAAACAGCTGTTCTCCTCATGGGGCCGCTTCTCATATTCGCCTGGTTCCCATTTTTCTTTTGTCGGTGGTTGGCAACATTTCTGACTTATTTTTTTTCATCCCGGTTGTTATTGTTGTGGATTTGTTCCGAATTAATGTCGAGGAGTTTAGACGTGTTCATTTTGAGGGTTTCACGCTGCGCTTTTGGATTCTATTTTCTCACGATTTTATGCATTGGAATGAATCAGAATCAGGATTTAGACGCATCCCATGCATGTTGTTGGATTGGAATAACTTTCTATTTTATCTATTGGCTGTATTTTTTGTCACATTGATGGAACAATTTACGTGTTAACGTTCTCATAACAGGCTATTATAAGATATTTAAGATGAAGCCTATTTATTGTTTGAGATACTTTTTTTATTTTTATTTTATTTTTAGGATTAGACCATCGAACACAGACATGCAGTTGAACTATTATGCTACTATTACTCCATGAGCTGATCACACAATATTGTTTCTTATTAATTATGGGTCATTTTAAATTCCCCAATTCTGTCAATCTCTCCATTCCTATGTTCAACTGCTTCATTGATGGGTTTGAGCGCCATCTGTTTCCTCGTTAAATAAAACTTTAAGACAATTAAGACTTTCTCTCAAAAAGCATTGGCAACCCAGATGAAGTATTTTTTTTTTTTTTTTTTATTTCAAACAGCAGAGTAAATACGGCCAATATAAAAGGATGTGTAATATGATAACCAGGATCAATAACACGTTAAATCACTCCCACCCAGCCTGCGTTCCCCTCTCTCGCTCTCTCTGCTCTTATTGCTTCTATTCCGGGATATTCAGAGGGAATAAGTTCGGGTCAGCGGTACCTGTCAGCGGTACCTCCGTCCAAGCAGCCGCTCGATTGGACTACAAGAGGTCTCTGCTCTGTATCGGATTTTTTAGCAAGACCTTTTTGATTACATATCTCTATCTCTTTCTTTCCAATCTCCCCTCTATCCCCCTTTTCTCTCTCTCTCTCCCTTTTTTTCCTGCAGTTCTTAGGAGCTTTCTGGAAGCCGTTTCCTTCCGCCAAAACATCAGTAAATAAGAGGAAATCTTTCGGTGAGTCCTGCTGTTTTATTTTATTTATTTACAGTGATACTATATGTAATGTGAGAAAAAAGTTGGTTCATGTTGTTTAAAACCCTCTTTAATTGCATTCTCGAAATGTGTTTATATGCTGAATTATTCCAATTTAAACCATTCGATCTGGTCCAAACATTACATATATATTTTTTTTTTTTTAAAAATATGGACGGGGATCTTTTTTTTTTTAATGGAAAAAAAATGTGTATTTTAAACAGTTTTTTGTCTGCACCGTTATGTTTTGTAGGCTAATCCTTTTATTATTTTCATTATTAATAATTTATTATCCTTATCATTAATGCGAATACTTTAACATTTCCACACCATGATGTTAAAAGTGAGAATTTAAAGTAAAGTGAGTTCTTGAGTGAGTAGTGAGTCGATTAACTCGCTATGTTTCCTTTAATAATCGACCGAATCTGCAATAGGGTGCAGCCGAATGAGTGCATGCAAAATGTGTATATATATATATGTAGCCTATATATATACATATATGTGTGTGTGTGTGTGTGTGTGTGTGTGTGTGTGTGTGTGTGTGTGTGTGTAATGACACGTGATAATGTAATATAATCCAGCGGTGTGAAGGGCAGTGTGATGACCGCAGCAATGAGACGCCAGGGTCCTTTCATCATTTCATAGTTATTAAAACAGTCGCTGCAATAACGACCCCCAACGCTAATAATAATAATAATAATAATAATAATGGTAACGAAACTAGCACAAACAGCAGCAGCAAAATAGGTCACAGTGGTAGAGTTATATTCATTTAAACCATCAAGGAACGGATATTACAAATAATTACTATTTTTTTTTCCCATTGGTATTTACAGCAACACAGTGTTTCTGCACAGTAAAAAAAAAAAAAAAAAAAAAAAAAGTGCGAAATATGAATTCAAATCCCGTAGCTGGAGGAAATTCCTTAGTGTCGTCCTCCGTGGCCTACATGTCCCGAGGGGGGGAAAGAAAAAGAAAAAGAAAATGGAAAAGAGGATTTCCAGGGCTCTGCGCGCCAGAGAGGTTCAGTTGTGAAACCCAATATCCGTGACTCGATCCGAAACACGGAGCCGTCGATGCGCGTCTGCCATCCGAGGAGGGGGAAAAAAAAAATCAAAAATAAAGAGAAGAACTGGCCTCCTTTAACAAGCGCCGGCGTGCTTTTACAAGTCCATACATAGAATCCACTCTGCTCGTTCCTCCACTTCCCACGCTGCTGCTCAGTGAAAGAAAGAAGGGGGAAAAAAGAATCAAAATAGCTGATTAGTGGTTAAGTTAATGAGTGATGAGGGGGTCTTTCCTCAGTCCTTTTATACAAAAAAAAAAAAAAACCAAGATGGTTTGAAGGGAGAGTTGCAGACGGACGCATTTCGGGCTCCCACCTTCCACCTACACGGAGCTCATCCTCTCATTTCAGCAGCCCACAGCGAATGCTATCTGTTTTAAAGTTGGGCTGTTTACACACACACACACACACACACACACACACACACACACACACACACACACACACACACACACACACACACACACACACACACACACACACACACACACACACCGACACACACGCTGCTGGGTGCGAGAAAACTCATAAATCTTACGTAGCCATAAACGACAGGGGTAGCGTCCTGAATAATAAAAATAGAGGGAACTAGGAGAGAGAACTAGGAGAGAGAGAGAGAGAGAGAGAGAGAGAGAGAGAGAGACTGTGTGTTTGGAGGTGTGTGTGAATGGGGGTATGCAAACATAGTAAGACCCCTTCATATTTTCATTTCCACCTCTCTTTTACTCATCTCCTTCTGCATTCTCCTTTTTATCCTACATCTTCAATTGTTGCATCTCCACTCCTGTTTTCCTCCACTGTGTCAAAAACATATGTTTGCGTCCTTTAAAGGAGCTGGAAGTGGAGGATTTAAAGTTTCCCATCACATCTTTTTATGTCATAATTAAGCCCCCCCTTTTTTTTTTTTTGCTACATTGTTGCTTTGTGTATGTCTCTTATTCACCACTGTGGCTTCTTTTTCTTTTTTTTCTTCTTCTTTTTTTTTTAATTCACACACTTTCTGTGCAAACATAGCAGTAGGGGGTAGACAAAGTGTTGAAATGTTAACAATATGCACTGTAGATCTAGTGTCTGCAGGGAGGCCTGAGAAATAATTATGATAATAATAATAATAAATCACATTGCTGGAAAAGTATGGAAAGGGTGGTGGGGGAGAAGGGGGAGGGCTTGGGAGCAACTAGTCTCCTCATGTTGCCTGTCACCAAATATTATATAAAATAATATTCCAAATGGCCACAAACAGGATCATGGTGCAGTGGAGTGCAGGCTCTTCAACTGAGTGTATTGTGGCTATAATGCACTTTCAAAAAGTGGCAGTCAGACTTGGCGTAAGGATGGATACACAAAAAAAAGGTACTATCCATAAGTCACCCAACATCTGTGCAGTGAGCTGAATGCTGTTGAACTGTTCTGCTCTAGCCTCTTTGGTTTTGGCAACAACCATATCCCATCCCCTAATGGTGACCTCAGGTGAGGTCAATGCTTGTTGCCATACACTTTACTTATCATTTTATATTTTTGCTTTTTTGGGGTGTTAGATACCTCAAAGTAGTTTGATTTTAGTTTCCTATTATTTTTGATTTAGCATGGTTCTAGTTATATGAGAGTTCATAGACTACAACTAATCAACAGCCAAACTCAGCACATTATGGAATGCGAACACCTGATTTGGAAATGAAGCTATATGGCAAATGCGAACTGTTTAAGGCTGTTCAACCAGGCCCACCATGAGCATTACCATTGCTGTTAAATATATGGTAAAGTGACCCGTGTTTATTGGAGCCTATTATGAGAAATGAAAGTGAAGGGCATCCAAACAGGAGTTCCATAAAGTTTAAAATATGAGTTTTTAAAGGAGAGAGTTTTTTTGTTTTTTTTCCATTAGGCTACATATTAAAGGGAAGCCAACGCCGTATTGGTGTAAATAGTCATTAAAATAAATAACTCCAGTTTAAAAGACTTCATGCTAAACTAATGGCGCCATTTAAAAAGTAGACTTTTGAATTGCACTAACACAACCGCCTGCTGCTCGTTCTCACTTCCAGCCAGTGGAATTAGCATAATTCGTGAGGTGTTTGATGGAAGGGGGGGAAGCCCCGTTATTTCCTCCGTTACTACCCCCCTCCAGCGTCGCTGATACCCGGGCGTCGCGTTGTCAACAACATAACGAGAACCGGCTTCCTACTGGGACACTACCACTGCAAGGCCAAGCTGTAGGCTGCGTGGCCGTGTGGAAGAAGCCCGACAACGGAGACCGACGGGAGCCGAAAAGACCCCAAGACAGAGAGGAAGACGCGGTGACAGAGAGAGAGAGAGGCGGGGAGACCCGGGGAGACCGGGGAGACCGGGGAGACCGAACACCCCCACCCAAAAAAAAGAAGGGTGCTCAACTGGACCTCCAAAAACGATGGGTTGACGTCTGGCGGACCCGTTCCTCACAGCTGGCCCCCGTGAGCGACAGAAGCAAAGAGGGAACGCAATTTGAGGCCATTGTTATCAGCCAGCGGCGGTGCAAGGCAGCGCTGGTGCTGAGGGTGGAGGGTGGAGGGGGTGGTGGTGGTGGTGGTGGTGGGGGTGGGGTGGGGGGGGAGCTCGAGCAGGCAGCAGGCTCCCGGTAAGCTCGTTCAGCTCGTGCGCTAGCTTGCCTGCCGTGTAGCCTTATTAGCGTGAAGGCTACACCAAGTACACCGTTACTTCTCCACCACCACCACCACCACCACCACCACCGTCACCGTCCCTCTCTCATCCAGCCGGCCGTTCATGCCACACTGTGTCCGGCTGACGCGCAGTCCGGTCCGCTGCCGCCTTTGGCTCCAGGAGGAGGTGTTGTGGTCGCGACCAGCCGTGCTATAGAGACAGCACCGGAGGAGCAGAAGAAGAAGAAGAAGAAGAAGAAGAAGAAGAGAGAGCAGGAGGAGGAGGAGAAAGACAGCGAGCGCTTTCGTTATTAATTTAATTATTTATTATTGTTATTGATTACCCCGAGCGAACGCGCGTGAGGACCTAACCTGTGATGCGGTGTTGTCGGGTCCGCGGCGGACTGGACCGGGACCGCCGGTGCTAAATAGAGGTAAGGAGCATCACCGGCGGGCGGGTGAGGCAGGCAGGCCGGTAGAGCCAGTGTTTGTCCGCCGTGCAGGTCTGTGAACGGCGGAGCGGCTGGCTCAGTGATTTATGGCCCGTATGACTTCAATCCCGGTTCAAGAAGAGTTCACAATGCTTTAAGCTGCCGTAGCTAGCAGACCCCCCCCCCCCCCCCCCCCTTCTTCTTCTCTCGGCCTCTCCATCTCTGTCTCTTTTTCTTTCTGTTCTTCACCCTCTCATCTTCTTCTCCTATTCTCTCTTCTTCCTCACTTAAAAGCTATTTATTTACAAAGCAACGGACAATTATATATATTTTTTTTCCTGTTATGGATAATCTTCTTCTCCCTAGTCGTTACTTTCTCCCCCCACGGGCCTGCGTTATTATTATTATTATTATTATTATTATTTTGTTCATATCGGACATTGTTTTTGATGCAGTTCTTTTATTTACACGTGTATATTGGCTTCACTGTTTGTTTGATTTCAGCCTAAATGGAGGCCACGAACATGGCAACAATAGCTCTGATCTGGCCAGTTTTGTTTTATTTCTGGGCCCGGCTCCATCAAATTGGCCTCTCTCTCTCTCTCTCTCTCTCACTGTGTGTGTGTGTGTGTGTGTGTGTGTGTGTGTGTGTGTGTGTGTGTGTGTGTGTGTGTGTGTGTGTGTGTGTGTGTTAATGGGATAAGGAATACGTGGATTGTCCCAAGTTAATGCATTCCCTGTGTGTCTCCCTGCCTGTTTTGCTCTTCTCATGGCAGGCGCCATTTGTAATTTTATATCCCAGGATAAAACACAGACACTGGACACCACTGGCCGACCTCTCTCCCTCTACATCTCTCTCTCTCCCCCTCTCTCCCTCCCTCTGTTGTTTTTGTTTGGGTGGCCGTTTCTCTGTCAGTGTGTAAGTGGATTATTCAGGGAGGCGTCTAGTAAAGTTGGTGATTGTATTAAGCTGCAGCCCTACAAGCAAGGGGGCAGAGACATTACGTGTCCCGTATAATGGCCAAACAGCGATATGATTTAATAACATATTCCTCCTACACTCACTGCCACGGCCTCTCTCTCTCTCTCTCCCCCCTCTCCCCCCCTCTCCCTCTCTCCTTGGGACTACTCCTCAGAGTAAATAATTAGGATTCCAGCTTGTCTACTAGAAAGATAAATGGCTGACATGTGTGACGTGCTGAGAGCTGGAGAACGGCTGGACTGTCTAGTCACAAAAAAAATAAAATAGAATAATAGTAATAGATCAAAATTAAAAAAGAACGATTTATATGGGCTATGTATATTTAGCTATATATTGCGATTTTACTCAAAACATTCACGACTGAAAGAGGACGTATTTATGTGTTTTTTTCAAGTGAGAAACTTTTTTTTTTTTGCTTTTTATTTCTTTGTTGATATAGGACATGAAGCCTAGTATCTAGGCCTGGCGCGCTGCTGGGGTTTATATAAATGATTGTACTGCATAAGCTTTGCATGAACCACACATATAGTGGAGCCATAATCTGCTACTGGACATCATTTCAGTTTTTTCTTCCTTTTTTGCAGCTTTTTTTGCAGCGGAGGACTGATATATTAAATAAAGGAATATAATATATAAAACGACCTTATGGTGCCACTTCGCACTCGCTTTAATTAGCACTTTATGTTTATGTTTATATATATATATATAAATAATATATACATGTTTATAATGCTAAATAATATATACATGTATTTTCTCTCAGATATAATATATATATATATATATATATAATATATATATGTATATATATGCTATATATATATATATATATATGTAAAGTTTTATATATATATATATATATATAAACATATGTTTTATATATATATATATATAAACATAAAGTGTTTTATATATATATATATATATATATATATATAAACATAAAGTGTTATATATATATATATATATATATATATATATATATAAACATAAAGTGTTATATATATATATATATATATATATATATATATATATATATATATATAAACATAAAGTGTTATATATATATATATATCTGAGAGAAAATACATGTATATATTATTTAGCACTGAACCCCGGAAGTGACTTGAATCTATTTTTACATCGTTAGATAGACTTGGTGGCTTCCCATAGGCTGACCTATTTGGGCTGTGGAATGTATTATTGCTAACCTTTATAGTTGCTGGGCCTCAGTTAGCTTTAGCTCTAGCACACCGAACCTTTCACCTCCAGCTCCTCCACGTTAAACATTCTTTTTTTTGTGTTTATCTCTACAGAGGAGCAATGAGTGCCAGGTGCTCCCGGCACACAGGCCCACCCTCAGCGGTGAGGGTGAGATAGGGAGTCTGTGGGGGCTCTCACTGCTGTGGGCTTTTATTCTTTTTTTTTTTTTTTTACTACCCTTCCTCTCCCTTTTTCCCGGGGCCGTGATAGAGCACTCGACCCTAATGAATCGCTGTCGTTTTTTCTTTCTTTCTTTCTATCTATCTTGATGGCCTCTTTTGTTTTTTTGTTTCTTTCTTATTTGAACATTTCTATTTTAAACGTATAGCATACAGGTGAAGCACCTTATTAAACCATATAGAACAGTCCTGACATCATTTCCTTTAACCGAAAAATACAAAAAATGTATGTTCATGAGAAATATTCCCGTGATCCCCCTTCTTGGAGCACCTTAAACACGTTTTTTTTCTTTGTTACTCTAATTACAAACCCCCCCCCCCCCCAAAAAAAAAAAAAAAAATCAGAATAACTTGCAATAATAGGTATTACTGTTTTTTTTCCCCCCATCTTGACCTATTAAAAAGCAAAGCTACCATGATGGAAGAGTAGCCTTTTATTCGGCAGCAAACGATCACTTCCGGAGATAGACTCCTATGAGTGAGGTAACAGCCGAGTGGACGGAAAACACTAAATCATAGCGGGGTTTGACAGAAATAGGCTACCTACAGCAGTCACACAGGGAGAACACATCCACGGACCACATTCACTGCCGCCATTACGCGACAGAATGTCACGTTCGGCTTGAATAACAGCAGACATGGCGGGGTAGTGCTTTATTATGAACAATTCAATAGAATAAAACATCTCTGAACGAAGCATCGAATAAGCACAACAAAATATATATAACATATAGTAAATGTTTAAAACGATACTAATAATACAGCTTCTGTCGTTTTGTTTTCAAATTCAAAGGTAAAAGCATTGTCATCATTCTTAGATTAATTGCTGGAAAATAGAGAATATTTAGTTCATATCAATAACAACAACAACTCATTCCAAGACCAATACCACTCTTTATAATACGAGTGAATTGGCTTTTAAGGAAATAATAATAAAAAATAAGAAATGAGATAATAATAATAATGATACTACTATTACTACTACTACTAATAATAAAACAAATACACTTTTAATTACTACAATGTGAATAAAGGCAACATTTATGTGAAAACTCAACATTAGCTAATGAGTGTGTGTGTGTGTGTGTGTGTGTGTGTGTGTGTGTGTGTGTGTGTGTGTGTGTGTGTGTGTGTGTGTGTGTGTGTGTGTGTGAATGCTGCGTGCCCTCCTGATGCCTCCTCAACTAGAGCATCTGCAGGCTGTGCACTGGGCTCAGAGGGGAGGGGGAGGGTTAAGGGGGGGGGTGAGGAAAGAAAAGCAGTGGTTTCTATTCATGTCATGGCGCCTTTCATGGGAGGAAGATGGATTTATCTCTCTCATTTCTCCGTTCTGCCTCTCCTAACCTTTCAGGTCAGATCGCAGGAGGCCGCTGGAGAGACACCGTCACGTGACCCCCGGTGCCAAATGGTCTTCCGGCAGCAGCTCTCAGCAAGGACCGGAGCACACGAAGACGCCGCCACCTCTCTCGGAAATGCAGAAGACAACCTACTACGACAACTCCTCTGCGCTCTTCGGCGGCTACTCGTCCTACCAGGTGCAGGGGGCGGCGGCGGCAGCGGCGGCGGCCAATGGCTTCGGGGGCTACGATGCACCGGTCCCAGTGTCCCACCACCAGCCGACCTTCCAGTCGGCGGCCCACCTGGACGTGGATTCGTACCAGCGGTCGGCCTGCTCGTTACAGTCACTGGGCAGTAACGGCAGCCACCAGCAGCAGCAGCAGCAGCTCGCCAAGACCAAAGAGCTGAATGGCAGCTGCATGCGGCCCAGCCAGCCTCCTGAGCACCACCCGGGCTCCCAGGTGTCCCCTCCGCTGCCCCCCAACCCCAGCAATGGCAATACCGGGGCCCAGCAGCCGGGGGGCGGCGCCGTGGCCTCCTCTGTCTCCAAATCAGGCCCCAACAAGTCATCTAACTCGTCCTCCTCCATATCGTCCTCCACGTCATCGTCCTCCTCCTCACTGCCCCCCAACCCCACTGTGGCCAAGCAGATCTTTCCCTGGATGAAAGAGTGTCGACAGGCGACCAAGCAGAAAAACTGTTCGCCCAGCAACAACTCTGGCAACGGTGTGTTCCACTACACCTGTCTCTGTCTCTCTGTCTGTCTCTCCACTCCCCATAGCACCATGCAAACAACATGTCCTCTTACACCAGTCTCTCTTTTCCTCATTTTTTCTTTCCTCACTTCCTTTTGTCCTCCTTCTATTTCTTCCTTCCATCATTTTCCTTCCTCATTAGTGCTTTTTCCCCCTATTATCCCACCATCACCACGTCCCTCTTTCCTCACCTCTCTTATCAACATCCCCTTTCAAGCTCCGGATCCCCTGAGGATTTAAAAGGTTTCTCAGACTATAATGGCAAAACGGGTTTCCACAGGCACTTCAAAATAGTCGAGCTGGTAATCTGTAGCTGGAGAGTCAGTCTGCTGTTGTCCAAGGTCATGTTAGGCGTCCAATATTGCTCTTTAATGAACCAGTGGCTGGTGAGCTTCTCCCCGAGACAGCATGTTAGCATGGAAGCTAAACAGTCTTGTGCTAAAACCTAAATCAATTCTGCTTTGGATTATCACTCTAAAGCTGTTTGATCCAGTCCCTCAATTGACCAAAGCTCATCAGCAGAGTAACTATAAAAAGCCCTAAATAGGCAAGTAGTGAAGAGTAAAAGAGGTCAAAGGCCAGAGGCCTGGCAGTCTGAGAAATATTCCTGCAAAACCTTGAGGAATGCTCAGGTAAACAAGTAAAATGCAGGGGAAAAGTTTTTGATTTCTAATGACTAAAATGTTTTAGGAAAAGGTTGTGGTTATTTTAACACAGTCTCATGGCTACGCGGGAAATAGTCACAAAATAAAATCTATTGGTTTCCTGTTCAGGGACACAAATTGCACGTTTTTTTCCTGTCCCTTGGAACAACTCTCTTTTTGTGAAGACTAAGGTTTCGGCAGCAAAACCACTTTGATAAGTAAAGTGAAAAAAAACTTCATGGTCGGGCTTAGATTTAGGCAACAAATCCACGAACGGTTAGGTTTAGGCAACAATGCTGTGTTGGAACCATCCACCCGCCTTTAGAAGTCTTTTTTGGAAATGAAACTTGCTCCAACTGTTGCTTAGTCACGTTGCTGCATTTAATTTGGGTCTCCACCATGAACAAAGCTCTTAATTTACTTTCCATTGGTTTTATATTCATCCTGAGCGACATGAAAAAAATGGACAATTCGTGTCCCTTGACAAAAAACAATGGAATGCATTTCGTCACTATTTCATGAACTTTCATAAGGTTATAAGGTTAATCAGTACCACCATCATGTTAAGTGCACAGCCAGATTCAGGAGGTTATTAGCTTAGCTTAGCATAAAGAAGGCTGCAGCTAGCCTGGTTCTGTCTGAAGTGAAATGAACATGTTGCATCTTTTTTTTGTTTAATCAGTACATAATGTAAATACAAGTGATTATGGTTTTTGATGGAGTTAGTGCTGGAACTGTTTCTTGGCAAACAAAAGCCAGACGCAGCGACTTACTGGGATGTTTTCCCGATGGCAAAGGCCTGACCCGACCTACGCTCACTCTGATTGGCTATTACTCGTTGCCTTCTTTGGTTAGATTGGTTAGGTTTAAGGATGAGGAGTGAGCTTTGTTTAGGGTTAGGGTAAAGGGTACTGGGCGGATGGATAAAGTGTTGTCGATCAAGAAGTAGTTCCAACGCATGACTCTCCCTAAAAACACCGTTTTTTGAGAGAGGCATAAGATGAGAAAAGTAAATATTTCAGAAAAGGGCAAAAATAATCGGGTTATCACGGGACTTCTGCTTGCTCTCCTTCATCCCCTTCCTCTCTCTCTCCTCTCCTTGTAAAGCCACAGCAAGAAAGGAAGATATTAAAAAGGGGGTGATTTAAATGTAACGTACGATAACAGATGAATAGATCTTCAGAGAGAAGGAGAATGACGTGCAGACATTTGAAATGGAAGATATTAGTAAATGTGGGGTGGTGATGAATTTGAATATCATCTGCATGTCTGATAACAGCCAAAGGAAACAGTCATTGAGGCAGACGGATTGGTAGTTATCAATGAGGAAGAATATGTCCCACC
This sequence comes from Anoplopoma fimbria, assembly GCF_027596085.1. Lineage (NCBI taxonomy): Eukaryota > Metazoa > Chordata > Actinopteri > Perciformes > Anoplopomatidae > Anoplopoma > Anoplopoma fimbria. The sequence continues at coordinate 19,374,526 of NC_072459.1, read as the reverse complement.
ATAATGAATATTATGATTCTCGTACTCAGAAAGCATTCGGCTGACTGGGCCGAGGGTTGAGAGGAGATTAGGCTGTTTATTGATGAGAATTTGAAACGATCATTTCTGAGAATGTCAACGCTCTGCGAGACAGATGATGTGATGGTTACCTCTCTCATCAACTGTTTACATTGTTGAGATAGAGAGCGAAGCTGTGGGGAGATAGGATCTCAGTATGAACTCTACTGTGTCGGCTTATTAGTATGAACGCAGTGAAGGCGTGCACGTAGGAACATAACAAGATATTCATAACAGAAAGGAGAGAGAGAGAGATGGAAGAGGCACTGGAGTTCAGCTCCACTGTTTACTGTGGAATAAACACCAGCCCCGAGTTAGTGAAGGATCATCTGTTGCTGTTTGAGTCTACATTAGCGGCCGTTCGTTTTTCAGCAGCAAGTCGTTCGGACACATGGAACCTTCAGACCTGCTGGGTTCAAATTATGTAGTGGCTTTTGGCATTTATGCTCATGGCACATGGTTAAAAATTATTTTTTGCACACCATACATGAACGCTCTGGAAAGATTTTTTTTTTGTTAGTGTTTTATAGCTCTAGCATAAGAAGGCATATAAGGGAAATTATAAGTAAAAAGAAAAAATAGAGAAAACAAGTGAATCAATTAATAAATTAATAAAAAAAAAAAAGTACAGAGGCGGGGAGAGGGTTATATTAAGAGTAAAAAAAACTAAAATGTACATGAAAAAAGCTGTTTTATCTCTGAGATTAAAGGGGTACATATATATATATAAGAAAAGCTCACACATTTACAAGAAAAATACTTGAATATTCTTTGAGATTAAAAAATCAAAGGCGAACAGGAAAGTTATTACCAAAGCCAAACATCAGAGATCGGCTTTCTACTTCAACTTACCTACTTCGATTGCCTGGTTGTGGGTACCAAGTACAACCTCGCTAACACTGATACCTCAGAACTTCATGGAGGCTATAATGTTGGTGTTATGTTCAAACTGTTTAGGAGAATTCAATTTGTGGTGCTCTCAAACTGTATTGCGTTACGCTGACAGGTGTTTTCTATTATTTATTTTACCCTCATAGATATAAATGGGTTGGAGATAATATTAGAAACACAGCATCATACTGACCATTATAAAAGATGAACATTACACCCTTTCATGAAGGACTGGTGCATTATAATTTAATTAGGTGTACTTTATAAACTGGCAATTTAGTTAAGATAATCAGCCTTATCTGTTAACTTGTTTACAAGCTGCCTGATCACAAGAGAACTCTTGTTTGTTCACATATTTGACCTTCTCTTTCTACTGATGGTATCACGTTGCCAGTTTCAGCCGTTTGATGAAAATGTTATCATCAACACGTGTAAAGCAGCCAGAGCTTCATTGTAAGGTCCTTTTAAAAACTGTTAATTAATAGGTAATAAGGCCCTTTTAAGTCATTTTAAGATGCCTATTATCATTAATATGTTAATAACACTATGCAATAATTAATAGTAGCCTCATAGAAAGGTTTATTGTTGGAATATAGTACATTTATGATCAACTCGCTAACAGTTTATAGACTATTTAATAAAAGCTGTATGAATTTCTTATATTTGCTAACAAAAGCAAAATAGACACATTTACTTACCGATGGTGTCATTGTTAAAGCTTTACGAAGCTTATTTTTTCTAGTTTTATTTACATCAATGCAGTTAACTATGCTTTCTGCAGCTTCTAGATCAAACAATGCCTTAATGAAGTACTTATTAATAACTATAAACATGCAAACACCTTCAATAAATGTGTGATGATGGTATTATTAACACTTATATAGTCTTGATAACGCTTAATAATGTGTGTTAGAAATCCTTTCCCTTTCTTATTGTGAGAGTAAACAGGCATGTGCCACATCTTCTTAACAAAACGTAACTGATAAAGAAGTGACTGTAGCTGATTTGAAGCTAACCTGCTACTATGGTTTGCAAACTGTGTCTTTTAAACAGTTATCAGGCAGACCTGATGGAAGGGATGCAGAGTAATCACAAGCTGCATGCTAGTTATTGTGGCAAGTATATCAGACTGCTCAAGGCCTCTCTGTGTCAGACAACCAGCTATCCATCTAGAATACCTTTCAGCTCTATTAGGAGGAGAACTATCACATAAACGTGGCGAGAAGCTCGTCTTTTTCTCGGCGAGCTGTATGAAGTGAGTGCAGGTCAGCCTTCTCTTCCTTGTGCTGCAGCTGCTGTTGCTGTGGGGGGTTTGTCTCGATCAGCCAAGATGCAATTTGGCTGCCCTCGGCCAGCGCTGGGGCCCTCCGTCTCTTAATAACTGCCACTGTTATGAAGTGTTGACAACTAATATCGGGGGATAATTCAGCCAGCACGCCCGGACCCCCCTCTGCTTTATTAAGAACCTGAATGCTTTCAATTTCCTGCAGCATGCAGCCCGACTGTGTTTTATTCCCTCTTCCTCTCTGGTTCTATCCATGCTCATTCCATCATCTTTTTTACCTGTTTCTTACTAAGTCATTTTCCCACTCTTTTCTTCCTTTTTCTTCCTTTTTCTATGTTTTCTCTTTTTTTAATTTTTTTTAATTCTTTTTCCCGTGCCATCATCCGTTTTCTCTGTGTAACCTCCTCTCCTCTCCCCCTCCAGCATCAGGAGGAGCTGAGAGCGGCAGCAGCGGGGAGAAGAGTCCAACCGGCGGCTCGTCGGCGTCGTCCAAGCGGGCCCGCACGGCGTACACCAGCGCCCAGCTGGTGGAGCTGGAGAAGGAGTTCCACTTCAACAGGTACCTGTGCCGGCCACGCCGCGTGGAGATGGCCAACCTGCTCAACCTGTCCGAGCGCCAGATCAAGATCTGGTTCCAGAACCGGCGCATGAAGTACAAGAAGGACCAGAAGTCCAAGGGCCTGAGCTCCAGTTCCGGGGGGCCCTCGCCGGCCGGCTCCCCTCCCCTAACCATGCAGTCCTCTGCCAGCTTCCTCAACTCCATGCACCCCATGGGAGGGGGAGGCGGCTACGACGTCCCGTCCCCTCCGTCCTTCGGCAAGCCCCACCAGGGAGTGTCTTACTCCATGTCCACTGCCTACTCCAACGTCCCCATGAAGGGCTGTCCCCCCCAACAGAAGTACGGCACCCCGGACCCGGACTACGGCGACCCCCATCCTCACCACAGCCTAGTGCAGGCCAACAACGCCGGCTACGGGACTCCTACCAACATGCAGGCCAGTCCAGTCTACGTGGGGGGCGGCAGCTACGTGGAGCCCATGCCAGGCTCGGGGCCCTCCATGTATGGGCTGAATCACCTCGGCCCCACGCCGCCCCACCACCAAAACATGGACTACAACGGCGGGGGCCCATGTCAGCCCCCAACCAGCACCACGTGGGCGGAGGGGGCCCCCCGGGCCCCTGCGACCAGCCCACGCACCCCACGTACACCGAGCTGTCGGCGCACCACACCTCGACTCAGGGCAGAATCCAGGAAGCACCCAAGCTCACTCACCTGTAGCAGGTTTGGAACAAAAAAAACGGACGTAGGAAATAGTGAAGACGACACACAGAACGCTTGACACGACGAGACTCACTAACAGACGGACTAACATGCGGGGACTCTACTGCTACAACGGGACGGCAGGAGGGACAAAGGGAGACCGACAGGGGCCGTCCAGTGGTTTGTCCTTCGCTCTGCAGACACAAAGGGGAGCAATCAGTGTTGTCCAGCCACCTTGTTTCCACTGCCGTCTAATTAGGGCTAAGCTTTCACTGTTACCTTTAAAGTACAGCTTATTTGATTTAAAAAGACATAACGGTTGCACCTATAATAAAGTAGCACGGACTCAAACCATTAATGTTGCTAAAAGAGTAAACAATAGACACTCTGCAATGAAATGGTACTAAAATCAACGTATCAAAGTATCTTTTTTAAAAAGCCGGGACCAAACTTACTAACTTACATCCTCCTACAGGAACTTATTTATTTTACACAAACCATTTTTAGAGCAATTTACACTCTTGAGAGTCCCAGGTGTAGCGAAGCGTATTGTAAGCGGCGGGGGAAGAAGTGTACAGTCAATTGTCTCCCACGTCTCCCCCCCTGGGGACAATAAATGTCAGGAAGCTGATCTCGCGGCATCAATGCGGAGATATATCGGCAGCTGTACGGCACAACGGGATCTGAAGGCGAGCGCTGTTGTTTAGTCTGATAATCCACTGCACAGTCAATCAGGAAACTACAACGGGGACTATTTCAAACATAGCAGCTTTTCATTTTTTTTTAAATCTCAGAAACCCCCCCAAAAAAGGAAGAGCATTCTCTTTGTATAATGTGTTTAAGTTATACATCCAAAACATGTTTTGGATGTGTGTAGCGTATGTGTGTGTGCAGCACACTGCAGCTGTAGCTCAGCTAGCATGTTTGTCGGAGCCATAGCGTGTTGTTTAAAACTGTATGTCGGTGATAACATTCACAAGCCTCCCTCCTGGTAAATGAAATAGTTAAGATTTGAATGGGTGGTTTAACGAGGTGGTTAGATATATGATGCTGAAACCCCCCCCCCCCCAAGGCAGCACATGTTGTTGTCAGCCGTTCTGAGCTATGTGGAGGGCTCTTCCTCTCCATCAGCTGGAGAGAGAGGGACAACAGAAATGTATGGCTCGAGCATTCGCCTTCCTCCGTTCCACGAGTCACATTTGAAAAAAGAAAACAACCACTGGACGGTCCTCCCCTTCAGTGTCTCCTCCCGCCTCCTGCCGGACCGGACCCAATCACTACTAACCTACCGTCTCCTGTCTGTGGCAGCAGCACATGGCTTCTGAAGGGAGGCCAAAAATATGTCCCACAATCCGCCACAGACCACCCCCCCCCCCCACACACACACACACACAAAACACGCACACATCCATCACCACACGTGCACCCACCGCCCCTCCCATCAATCTTAACAGGGTTTTAAGAAGCTACGAGCTCAAAGGCTAAGCTAGCAACCATGTAGATGCACATCTGCACTAAGCAAAGCTCATTCCTCCCCACACGCACATACACACACAGCAATGCTAAGCTAGCTTCCTTTCGTTGACATACATCCACAGCCAGGTGACCAGCTGTTGACATCTTTACACAAACACAGGAGAGGACATGGAAGAGACGTTTTAATGTTCTTGTTTTAGCACATCATCGACACAGGGTAAATAATAAGAGTGGAGAACACTATTTATTTATGTTTGGGTAAGTCATTACCCCTCCCCCTCCCTCTCTCTCTCCATCTCTCTCTCTCTCTCTCTTTCTCTCTCTCTATCACTTTGTAAGGGTTCACTTTGGCTACATTAGCGAACACCGATGCAGACTTTGTCCACCTTTTATATCGTTTTGTTTTGTTCTCGCATATCTTGACTTTTAACGTGGATACAGGGTATATATTTGAACAAAAATGCATGTCCCAGATATCAGAGCTGACGTGTGTCACACTTTTTTAAAAATGAAAAACAACCAGGTGTATTTGTTTGAACAGTCGCTGCTGTTCTGGAAATTAACCTCTTTTATTGTTTTTTTTTTAAAAGAATGCAGACCTACACAAAAGCTTTTCATCTGGGCATCATTGTTGCACTTAGAGTTTACATTTTGATGGTTAGAGGTAAGAAAAAAATAATAATAATGAAATCTTATTTTGAAGACGGAAGGCCCTCCAATCAAAGTGTCTTTCGCCAATGTGTGTTCAAGTGAACATTCATATATAAATATTTATTTGTTATAGCCAGTTTAAAAAAAAAAGACTTTCTGTTTTGTATTATTATTATTTATCCTTCATGTATTTATATCGAGAAAAAATACTGTACTTTTTTAGTATTTACCTGTTATGAAAGAAAAAAAAAACGTTGTGTTTCTTCTTGTCCATTGTACTGAAGTTACATTTTTTTTTAGTTCTTGTATTTTAGAAGAATACGTAGTTTTTATGTTCCTATAATGACCCTTGTACATACATGTCTTGGCTTGTACAGGGAAAAAGGCAAGGACGGGGATTGGTGACCCGTCCGAGCATAGTCGGAAAATTTAGACAAACTACTAGCTGGAAAAAAAAGAATGAGTCTTTTTTTTTTCTTTTGGGGAGAAAAACAACTTCTTTTTTTGTTCTTTGTAGCTCCCTTTTTTCTTTCATTGTTGAGAGAGTTGTCTGTCGAACAATTCTTTAATAAAATGTTATGTTATTCAGAGATATCTTCGGTTTTGTTTATGATTCTCAGGTGCTTTCGGTAAAGAATTATTCAAACGTTATCGTCTGTATCAGCGGTGTTGCTGTCAGGTGAAAACCTGCCAAGGCCAACTGTACTCACTGCCATGGCAACGTACAAACAACTCTCTGCACTGCAGTTCGCTGCCAACATTGGCAAAACAAAAAAAGAATGATGAAAATATGCAAATAATTGCGCAGTGCATATTTTTGTTGATTATCAACTTCAACAAAATGTCAACCTACTGTCCCTTTAAATTCAGCTGACCTCAAGGATAGAACCACAAAAAAACAACATGACAAACCATACTGACAATAGAACAGTTTAAAGATGCAGGACATTACTTAACACACACAACTGTTTAAATATGGCATAAATAATTTAGTTTAAAGCTGCTATGTGAGCGTTGGTCGGCGTCCCGGCACGGAGATCATGCGCGTTCTACCGTGATGTGACGGTTGAGGATCTGGTGTAGGTGTGACTTCTTTCCAACAAGCGGGGCTGACCTGACACTGAGGTGCCAGTATTGAATGTCAGGTCACTACCTCAGGGGCTAAAGCATGGCATCGCTGTCAGAAAAACCCTACCAATAATTTCTTCTGAAGCTGAGAGCGACGTGTAACATGTCAGAAGTAAAGAAGAATCTTTAGGGAAACTTCAAATCTGCTGCTTTAGTCTCTTTTATGCCTTTAGATAGAAGGAGATTGGGGCTTAAAGGTGATGCAGTGGCAGCTATTCTGCTACTATTTCGCTGGCTGGTGTTCATTTACTGTTCCGTTTACCAGCAACGATCCACAAAAGCCAGTGTGTGTCAGAGACCAGGCTGCATCCCAGAGAAGGTCTAAGGTCGGATCCCAGATCTATTCCTGAACTTAAACCTGATACTTGTTGCTGCTTGTTCTTCTTTATTTTAGAGTCCTCTCTCTCAGATTGAAACATTGACTTCAGCTCTGTTGTTTTTCTCTGATAGCAACGTCTGTGTTCAGTACCAGTAAAAGATCACACTCACTTTTGCTATTTTAGTGTGCAGTATTGTACAGCGTCTATATTTAACTGTGCCAGATGCTGGAGAAAAACCTTTAAGACTCAATCTCATGATTTAAAATGATAAGAATAGAGTTGTTTTGGTGTTGAAGTAATATCTTTTTTGGAGCTGAAAAGTAGCAGCAAGGCGACTTGGGGTTCAAACCCTAAACACACAAACCCAATGCTGCTGACGTGTCCTTGAGCAAGATACTGACACCCAATGCTGAACTCTAAACCTAGACGTTTTTCAAATGAAAACGATATTGAGTGGAACATAAGTGCTCTGACTTGGTGGAGTCATTTTGTTCTTCTTTAAGTTAGCCATTCAGACTTTTTTTTTTACCATATAACTAACCACCATGTTTGATTATTTTATTTTAATAATTCACTGTTGATTCTGGATTTACTTTATTTACTATTGCTCTTACTGAGGATGTTCATTTTCACTCTTGGGGTTCAAAATAGTTTGACCTTTTTCAACAGATAGGTGACCCAAGACACATCTTCATGTTAAAGGGACAGTTCACCCCCCAAAAAAAAAAAATCAAAAACACATATTATTCCTTTTAAAATGGCACTTCCTTATGTATCAGTCTAGATTGTTGTAGTGTGAGTTATCTACTGTTTGAGATATCTGCAACAAAAAGAGATGTCGCTGTTGAGTTCTTCGTGTTTCCTTTTGGCCCTTTGAGCACGAGCTTAGTGTGATATAGTCACATTATGCTGAAGAGAAGACAGACATTTTCTACAAACGATATTTCCAAAACTAAATTACTCACACCAAAACTATCTAAAATATGTATTTTTGATTTTGTGGTGAATTGTCCCTTTAACATTTCCTCTTTTTTTCAACTTGCCTTTTCCCTTGTTATGTCTTTTTTCCCCCACATATGCTGATGCTATATGTCCTGTGATGTTGTTTATGACTAAAAAAAAGCCCTGAGGCCTGCGCCTTGGCCCAGTCACATGGTCTCTCTAACCCCCCCAACCTTCTCCCTCTCTCTCTCTCTCTCTCTCTCTCTCTCTCTCTCTCTCTCGCACGCGCTAGTGCTGAGAGGCCTGAGAGCAGCATAAAACTTGAGACATAAATCAGGCTCCCGTAAATAATGGCCGCACTTCCCTTTACATCTCCGTTGGACTAACAGACAATAAAAACACCAATAAGCAGAGATTGGATCTAATTTATTGCCTCATAAAAAAACCCGGCGGAGGGCTCGGCTTCAGAGCAGCTCAGCCTCTGCTAAAAACACAACAGCTATTACTACAGAGCAGCTCACAGCGAGGGACAGACACTGATCTGGAGTCAGACATTACTACTACATTGATAAGGGGCCGATTTTAAGGTATATTTGGGAGGAAATGTGACAAAAAGTTAACCGTCAGATGTTAACAGTCGTCTTGTTTTATCATGAACTTAACAACAACATTAATAATAATAATTACACGATGATAATAATTAAATAATAATAATGATTGTAATAATAATAGTAATTATGATGATAATAATAATTGATTAATAAAGGTAGCCTGTAGATAAATCCTGGTCGTTTTGATTTGTTCTACTTTACTTTGGTCAACTCAAAATCTCAACGATCAATAATTAGTGGACTAATTCTTTATTTTTTCAAATTATATCAAATCACGTAAATACTGGTATGGTAAAAAAAATGTTGTTTTACCCTGGGTCACCCTTAAACAAGAGAACTGACTGCCAAATAGAATACAATTAAATAAAAGTAACAAATTCCCATCTTCCGTCGACTAATCCACGCGTTCCATTTGATGACTAGCATAACAAAAAAAACCCAAAAAACTGCCTCTGTTCGCCAACAAAACTTCAAATGAACTCGTCGGTATTTTACAACAAAAAAAAAAATACATATATTTATACAATTTCCAAAAGTAGTAAGTAGAAAACTAGATGAAGAACAGACACCGAGCGGCCCGCGGAGCATTGTGATGTTGGAGCTCAGTCAGCAGCTTTCTCTGCTGCGTTCAATGGCCCTCACTCCCACACGCATTTCTGCCTTTTACCCCCTCTGCCTTCTCTTTCAGAGTCATTGGGGGGAGCAAAGCCAAATGGCATGGGAACGAGAGATTGGAGCTAAATATTTTTTTATTTTTTTCTATTTGTATCCAAGTGGTTTTATTTGCTTCCCTCAACCGCGTGACGTTTATAGATGAGCGCATTTTTTCTGCGCGTAAAATCTGTGCCACAAATAAATAATAAATAAAAAACACGAGGAGTAACGGATCTGAAAAAAAAGGGAGGGAGGGGGGTGGATAGAGAGCGCGAGGGCCGGAGGGCTGCTTGTTATTTAGGGAGAGAAGAGGGTTCTGCTGTCAGGCCTCTTTGCAGGGAGTGAAAGATTGATCACCGCACATTTGCTTGCTCCTCACTCGGGGCTCCTCCAGCCCTCCCCAAAAACATCCTCCCGAGTTCCTGATCTTTATGAGGGGAAAACAATAATAATAAAACTCTACATGTGCGTCCTGTTGAGCCTGAAGGCCACTCAGCACACTCTCACTTACTGTTAGCGTTCATAACAGTGTTGCTGTATTAGTACTATTATTATTATTATTTTACTACAGGAGGCCCGTGCGCTCCCCTCCTTGTCTCTCTAGCTGCACGGAGCGACCTCGCTGTGAACTCTCTCTCTCTCTCTCTCTCTCTCTCTCTCTCTCTCTCTTTCTCTCCCTCTCTGCGTAAACACACACGGACATTTTTAACACACATACATCACACTAGAGAGAAGGAGAGAAAGGGTGAGAGAGAAGAGCCTGAGTGCAGAGGATGTTTTTATTTAGAGAATAGTTTAGGGTTCCCTCTCTCCCACACGCGCTCCAGCATCTATTTATAAAAAAAAAAAAAAAACATGATTTAATGAAGTCTATTGAAACAAAAGAAAGTGCACTTACACACCAACAGGCTTCTCTCCCCCGTTAAATCTAAAACGCATCTCTCTGCTCTGCTTAGAAGCCAGTCTGCCTCATCTTCATCATCCTCTCCTCCTGAGCTGCTGCGCCATCTAAAACCCTCTCCAAGTATATTTTTTCTCTCTCTCTATGTCTAAGTTGGGTATTTTCAGCCTCTGTCACACTTTATAAGATTAATGAGCTGAGTGCTGTAAACAGTGATTTTTTTTTTTTTTCTTCTGAGGAGCCAGATTGTAAACGGTGCCGTCCACTACCTAACCGTCATTGCATCACCCAGAGGACCGAGAAAAAAAAAAAAAAAAAAAAAAATGTCCGAGAGATGCTCTATTGTCTGAGCGTCTTTAACACCGGGTCTACGGGGATGGCGTCGAACCCCGCCGCCCACACGGCGCACATGGCGACCGGCCTCCTCCTCCTCCTCTCACTCTACCCCCCGTTAGGACCAAACAATAGCAGCTATCCTGTGATGCAGCCCCGCGTTACCACAGCATTTGGTGAAAAAAAATAATAATAATGCTTGCTTCCCACAGCCATCGCCATCGCCGCCGCCGACGCCAGGCCCCGGGCCCCCCTGATTGGCTGTTCCGCGTCACATGACCAGGAATTGGCTGCAATTTCGCCCCATAGTTCTTCAGTTTAGCCTACCCATGGTCCCCATACGCTAGTAATATCACCAATATACACAATTATTATATAGCCGCCGCATTGACGCCATTGCGGTTGGGAGCCTACATGCTCGTGCGCTTTTTTCCATTTTTTTTTCTTCAAAGAAGCCATATTGGTTTGTGAGCGTGCGCGAGCGTGCGCGCCTATGTGTTTTTTTTTTTATTTTTTTTATTTTGGGGAAGGGATTGTTTCGGGGGTCTCGCCGTTTTGAGGTCGAGCCGGTTCGAGGGAGCTATGAATTTTGAATTTGAGAGGGAGATCGGTTTTATCAACAGCCAGCCGTCCCTAGCAGAGTGCCTGACGTCCTTCCCCGTCCTGGAGTCATTTCAAACTTCATCAATCAAGGAGTCGACAGTAATTCCGCCTCCCTTCGAGCACACCATCCCCAGCCTCAGCCCCTGCACAGCCAGCCAGCCGAGACCGGCAGCCAGGAGCCAGCAGAACCGGAGGACCTCCGTCACCAATGGCCTCCAGACGCACCACCGGGGCGCCCAGCAGCCCTGCCCGCCCGGCCAGACCCCTGCCCCGGCCACGGCCGCCCCGGCCGGCCCGCTGGCCCACGAGTTCCCCTGGATGAAAGAGAAGAAGTCTTCGAAGAAGTGCACGAAGCCCGGGAGCGGCCCCGGCGGTGGCGGATCCATCATCCCCACTGCCTCGTCTTCCCCGTCGCCGACCGCCTCCGGGTACCCTTCGGCGGGCATCGAGTCACCCACAGGTCGGTATGCAGGGAAGCTGGAGCCAGTATGTGTGAGGGTGTGTGCTGGTGTGATAGTGAAGGGTGTGCATAGAGCATAGTGCTTTCATTTTTGATCTGCATCTTTATTTCACTTCATAAATATCATTTATTACTACGCACAGCATGGATTTGAGATGACATTGTCGTTTTCTTCCTCAGAATGTGTGTGTGTGTGTGTGTGTGTGTGTGTCTGTGTGTGTTGTGCAGTGCTGTAATGCTGTGTCAACAGGGTGGCCATATCTAGACCACTGCATTATGCTGCAGTGCTTTGCACTCTCTCATCATGCATGTAAATGTACAACCATAACCTCTATCTCTATCAGATTTCTCTGTCAAATTCAGCCTCACGCCTCTCACATCAGCTCCCTGTTCATTCTGCATCATGACAGGAATTTACAAAAAATGCCTATTGTCCATATGGAGTTATTAATCGTGCGTAAAGACGCACAGAGGTGGGTCTTTTATTCCCCCCTTCTTTATCCACCCTGCAGAGGATTCCTGCTGCAGCCTGTGTCGTTCTGTTCCCTGGGTGCTGTGATTTCAGCAGCAGCATTGCCCTGGCATTATATATTCATAACACAACCGAGATGGTAGCCATATTGGATGGCGGTGTAGGAAAAATAATGGCGAGGCAGAGCAACAAAATATGTTGGGGGGGGGGCTGATGATGGGGGGGGGGGATAAGCTACATCCTACACAGCATACAGGCTGCACACAATCTGATTGTCATGGGTTTAGCTCATTTCTTTCTTTTAAAACTGACCTCCATAACAATCACTGCATTTGTTACCCCCCCCCCTTCTTCGCTTCTCCAAACACAATATGCCCCCCCCCCCCCCCCCCCCCGTTCATTTTTTCATCCTCGTGTTCTTTTCTCTCCCAATTTCCTGCTTTTTCTTTTTTTTTCCTGATCTCATTCACAAAAAAAAAAACATTGGTAATTTTTTTAGTAATGTTCCTGCCACATCGGTTTCACGTGGACATTCCCACATTTCCTCCCTGTGATTTATTTATTTCCCCCCCTCTCTCTCTTTGCATATTTCTCTCCTCTCCTGCTGCAGCCGCCTCACATTTTTTTACAGAAGAGAGAAAGCCCTCTTTGACATTATGATCATCTGTCTTTATTTACCTTTTTTTTTTTTTTTTTTTGCTTTACTATTATTGTTTTTTACCACCAACAAATTGGTCTGCTCTTACAGTTATGGCTTTGGCTGCTACTGTAATTGGGGGAGTATTTTTTTTTTTACGAGACTTTTTCGTGTGTTATTATTTTTTATTACAGACAGAAGAGCCGAGGGGATTCCTGCTCGATGCTGAAGCAGCTTCTTTCTTAGCACGCAATGAAATATGTAGAGCTTTTTACAGGGCTCCCAAGAAATGGGTTGGAATTAGCCTACAATCTGAAGTTTAAACGAAATATAAAATTATAAATAATAAAACAAATGAGAATATCACACACACAATAAATCCTCTTTCCTTTTTTATTTGTCTTCTGTCTCCATGCAGACCCGAGCCAGGCGAGTCTGGACTGTGGAGGAGCCGGGTCCCGGCGGCTGCGCACCGCCTACACCAACACGCAGCTGCTGGAGCTAGAAAAGGAGTTCCACTTCAACAAGTACCTGTGCCGACCCAGGAGGGTAGAGATCGCAGCCCTCTTGGATCTGACCGAGCGGCAGGTCAAAGTCTGGTTCCAGAACCGGCGGATGAAACACAAGCGCCAGACGACGCACCACCGGGACGGCGGAGGCCACGAATCCGGCGAGTTCGAGCCGCTCGAAGGAGCCGACGCCTCGTCCCCGTACTCCAGCCAGCCGCTGGAAGCATCCGGCACCGGGGAGGCTGCGTCGGACGGGGAGGCGGGGAGCTGTAATCCATCTTCGGCCGCCGCCTACGCGAGTGACAGCGGGGACAATGCACAACCTACGCCGGAGGAAGGAGGCCGGTTGAGCCGCCCCGAACGCCCACAGCCGCCGGCAGCATCTGGCTCCTCTGACGCAGACGTGGCTCGCCACTCTCCGCCGGCGTTCACCGCGACGACCTCCGCCGATAACCCGGGCCTGATGCAGCTCGGCGAGGCCGTGACCTCGGCTACAGCAGGAGGATCCGACCCGTCGTTCTCCGAGCTGCGGGACTCCTCCGTCTCCTCCACCTCGTCCTCCGCTCCCGCCGCCTCCTGCTCGACCCCGCTCCCCGACCTGGCCTTCTTCGCCGGGGACGCCTGCCTGTCGCCCAGCCTGCAGAGCTCCCTGGACAGCCCGGTGGATTTCTCCGAGGAGGACTTCGACCTGTTCACGAGCACGCTGTGCACCATAGACCTGCAGCACCTGAACTTCTGAGAAATATAAAAGTACTGAAACACTGAGGAGACAGTGTGGAACAATCGGCACTCTGTTGTTTAAAAAGCATAAAAGCTTCTCGGCAACATTCCTGAGACATTTCTGAATGAAATATTCATATGTTCGTTTCTAAATCTATTTTTTCATCTTCTTGCTGGTTTTTATTTCACGGCTGTAATGTACCTAGTGTAAGAGAGATACAATTCATTTTATTTTTCATTTTAAATATCGAACGGATTTTTTTTAGTTTTTCCACGATCGAAACTTTGTGGATTTTTTCTCTCTCCCCTTGTTCAGGTATTTATTGCCTTTCTTTTGTTTTTTATTTTTTGTCAAATATGATTAACCGTTATCGGTATGTGTGGATTTGTTTCCTCTCAGTACATTCTGGTGCAGCTTCATGGATCCTTAATAACTTCTCAGGAACTGTTCACGGAGTCTATAGACACAGATAGCTGGACTGCTTTTTAGAACAAAACCCCAACTGGAGAATGAATTCATTCAAGTCCTGCTGACGACCCGAGTTTTAGACCCTAGTTTATTTATTGAGATTCTTTAATAGTGAAAATCCAAATTATTTATTGTACATATATTTTCATAGTGGAATAATGATAATAATAATAAAAAACACACAAACATTTAAGATGTGGCCCATGTCGTTTTGTTTTATGAATTCGAGAGATGCTGAAAAATGATGTGGATACGCGCAGTATTTATATTTTTTATCCTAAACTAATAATTCAGTGCAATTTATGAATACACTGAATACAAAACAAAGTGAGCATTCAGCAGCATATTAGTAGACCATTTATTTTTTTCTTTATTCATTTTTTTCTGCTACACATACTAGTGTAAAATTTGAGTATCTGTTTTTTATAGTACAAATCATTTTAATGCTACATTTATACATGGGAATTAATTATAAGCCTAAAATTCCCTTTTTTATTTTAATACTTTCTTTGTAATCATTAAGGTTTAAATTGTCATTTTACTAAACAATGGGTCGTTTTTATAATATTTCTAATATTCTAATATTCGTTTGAATTTTGGCTCATAATGGGGACAAAATGCATATTCTTTTTTTTTTTTTATGTTTTAATGCATGGCTGGTTGTAGTTTTTCCACACTATGAGCTACAACATACATATATAACCTGGTTCAGCTTGTGTTTACACAGAGATAACCCTGTAGAATTAGGTATTTTTCCAGAGCAGATAAAAACTGGAGAAAGAGTCTAAGGGCCACAGCTGGGTCATTGCTTTCCCTTTATAGCATTAGCCTAGCTTAGCTGAGAAGGAGCTAATAGTTAGCATAGCGAACCAGTAGTAGCTTTCACCATGTGAGAATAGCACAGAAACTACAGTGTAGTCTTTAACTTGCAGCGTGTGGGACCCAGAGCTGACCCCAGAGCAGCACAACTCACGTCAGTGTATGAGCATGGAAGCTAACTGTAGCTTGGCCTTGCAATTTCTCTCCCACCATTGAGCTGGCAGGGGGAATATGGAGCAACCCATGAGTTAGCATGGCTTCCATGAGAGTGTGTGTGTGTGTGTGTGTGTGTGTGTGTGAGTGTGATGCTAACTAGCTGCTCCTCCTCCCACAGAGTCAAAATGGCGCTGAAGACAAAGCAGGATGTGAACAATGAGCAGTGGCAGCCATTACAGGATGACTGGCTCAGTGTGACAGGCATGGTGTGTGTGTGTGTGTGTGTGTGTGTGTGTGTGTTTGTGTTTGTTAAAGGGAGGTTCAAAAAGAAATGAACATGACTTGTCTTCCTAGGTTTATGTCTGATTGTTAAATATAAATATAAATATAAATATAATAATAGTAATAATAATAATAATAATACCAATAATAATAATAATAATAATAATTTAATGATTTCATAAAAAAAAAATAGACTATAACATTTAATCACCAAAAAAGGATATTTTGAATTTGCAAACATACTGAATCAGGAACATTGACTTGGTTCATATTGGCAATAATAGAGATTGGTGCATGAATATTTCAGTTAACTTATCGCAGTTTCATTGTCAATATGTTGGCCTGTTACTTAATGCATGTCTATTGTGAAACAAGTCTGAGAAAATATTCAACCATGCTGAATGACCAGCCACTGCATCATCATGAGTAAACATGAGGACAAACATATTCTAATTTGGATAAACCATCTTTTTCTTTTTCTTTACCACACATATGTGGTGCATTCAATATGTGGTGCATGACATCGAAAAAACATGTTAAAGCTAAATGTGGAATTTATAAGCTGGAAACAACACTTAGAGTTAGCCCAAACCCAGACTGAAGGGGCTTAACTCCCATTGGTGCTGTCTGATTTTCTTCTCAACACAAACAGAGAGGATTCCTCACGTCTTTATCTTGGGCCTCATTCAAAGAATACATAACTTAGTATTTATAGTGGGTCCTTAAACTGTGGCAAAACATCTAATAGAATCATTCAGCCACTGCATTCACTGTAGTCTGACTGATGATTACACACTAATGTTGGATCAGTGTAGTGAAGGCAGCCGAACTCTCTTTTAAGTCAACATAGCTCCCTTTGTGTGCTAATTACAAAACCTACAAAACTCATCTGAGGTCCATGCAAGTGAGTGCAAGTTTTAAACTGTGTAGATGGAGTTCCCATGGGAACCAGTAGGCCCTAATAATAATAATAACAAGCAATTGTAAAGTGCTTTACATAAACTAAAAAATATTTGAATGAACTTAAAACATAGCAAATGCAGTAACATACACAATAAAAAAACATCTTCAAAATATAATGAAAACAAAATATTTTTAAATATTTTTTATTTTATTAAAAAAACATGTGAAGGGATTCCATAGAATATCTGGTTACCTTGATTTGCTTAACCTGGTCTGCTTTGGGATCCTGCAGAATCTGATCATCAGACCTCAAAAAGTTAAAAGAGTAAAACATTTGTTTGGGGTCCAGTCCCTGGAATGTGTGCTTTAAATGTTTGGTAGAATGTTAAACTGCATGTTTTCCCTGATTCTGAGTCAGTCGGGAAGTAGTGTTTTGACCTACCTGAGGTCTATAGACAGTGCTGGTTGGCTCAGGCAGCTATACTGTGAGATCAAACATACGTAACGGTCTGCAGGATTCTGAAATACTTAATCTTTGATACTTTGGTAGAGCATATAAACAGGATCATGAAACAGTAGTCTCATGCTCTCTTGCAATTTATGGGGTCAAAAGAAAACGTGTGCCCAAAAATGTAAATCAATCTTTTGTCCCCATACAAGGTGAACTCGTGGCAACATGTAGGCAGAAAACAGCAGAGGCCCCTGTATAGAACCTTGGGGAACTCTGCTGATTTAAGGCAATGTGTCACTTCAGCATCAGCTGGTCACCTCAAAGAAGATCCAGAATGTGCCTCTTGACATGTGTGGTTCCAGAAGTTTTTGAGACGCATTAACATTTGCAAAAACACTCTTTATGCTAAGCTAAGATAAGCAGCTACATGGCACACAATTTGAAGAAAAACACCTTGAGAGTGGATTGTGGGATCAGTAATCAGGTCAACTTGTGTTCTCTCCTCTCCAAGTTTGATTTCATCAGATAGCAGTAACTTTAAGTTAATATGCTAGCTTGCATTGTCTGTGTCTTCATTGCTGCAGCCACTTCCAGAGCTGCTCTGTGAGACTTTGTGCCTGTGAAATACAACTTATTGTTAAGTTTGATAAACTCCAGAAGTGTTTATAAACTTCAGCTCAGAAAAGATAACCACGTCGAGCGTGCATGGATTGACATAATTCAATATTGAATAGAAAATGTTTTATCAGCTGGGCGTACTGGGCAATATGAGTGCTTATCTCTCAGTAAATAATGACCATCAAGTATTAAGCCAACCCATAGTATAAACAGGATTTGAAATTTTAAATAAACAAATGGAATCTGGCTGGATTAAATTAATAACAGTACTGTTCTCAAAAATTTACAATTCTATGAAACCATAGACTAATATTGTGAGGACTGAACTAAATGGAGTGAAGTGTTTTAACAGCGGGAGGATTGTAGCAGCAAACGGTTTGCATGGCTCATGGGTCAGGACTTCCACTGTTTATATTATAAAAACAATATTTAGGTAATATTTAGGTGGCATTTAAGTATTTGCGTAACTCATTTTAACACCTGACAAATAACCGATGTCTTATTTGGATCAGAAAAAACCCCCCTAATAATGTTAATTGTTACTGCATGAAGAACACTTTACCATCACTGCGACTTTGGATTGTCCCGAGCACATCTGCAGTCGGTTTGTGTCTTACTGTGATTGGCTCTCAGCCAGCAGTAAATGACATCTCTAAAATTCTTATAAAACAATACTGGCCAACAAGCTGGAAGGTCAACTCTGAGGATGAAGATGTCTTTTTCATCGGCCTCTGCTTCGGTGTGGAACGCATCTTTTGATATCTCATATCTTACATCTGGTCAGATAGGAATCACAGCCAGTGTGGAGAAAATTAAACGCTTTCAATGTACAAATGGCAGGTGAGTATTGTATTAAGCAAATCCAAACTATCCTTTTGAAATATTAAAACATGCAAATAAAGATCCAATAACTCTGTACGTAGCTCATATAAAATACAGCACTGGGTTTTCAGACTGAAGAGTGGGACACTGAAACACGGCCTCTCTCTCCTGTAACCATCCATCTAAGTGTATCTTGTAGACAAAGAGATTACAGCAGAGTACATCTCTATGCTTGGAGACATATCTCACCCTCTGAGTGCCTGTATGTGTGTGTGAGGGAGAGATTGTGTGTGTGTGTGTGTGTGTGTGTGTGTGTGTGTGTGTGTGTTCCAGTAATCTCTCTCTCTCCTGGCTGTCACCGCCTGTCGGCCTGCTGCCATGCTGTAATATGCGGACTGCTCCTTTATCTCTTGCATCACCGTCACCATCACTGTTATGATTTCTGCCTCCTCTCTCTCTCTCTCTCTCTCTCTCTCTCTCTGTGAGTGTGTGTGTGTGTGTGTGTGTGTGTGTGTGTGTGTAGATATTGCATAACTCAGGCGTGATAGATCACCCACTTAACAGCTCTGGTGAAATATGTGAGCGGTGGATTTTTTATCATCCCGGGGCGTCGAGAGGAAACCTTACCCCCCCCAGACACGCAGTCAGTCCTGCTGCTCCTCCATAACTTTACACACAGACATGTTTTGTTGCTGACACACGATGCAGACTGCAAGTCCTGTGATGGGATGACTTAGGTTAGAAGAAAGAACTGTCACTTCATGTTCTGTGCTGACTTCTACCTTCAACTTGGATGATTAGTAAGAAGCCATAACAATAATTATAAATGGATTACCTACAGTTATACCTGCATTATTACATAATAGGCTGATTTTCTTTCCTAACTGGCAACCCAACAGTTGATGGAATATTCACAAAATACATTTATTGGTTTTGTGTACACAGAAACAAATTGTCATTTTTTTTGTGCATGGTGTTCGACCCTGCATCGTGGTTTTGTTGCCTAAACCTAACTGTACATAGATTTTTAATCCCAACCGTCAAGTTTCTTTCCCAAAAAACTAAGTAAGTGGTTTTGTTGCCTAAACCTAACCAGAGTTTGTTTTCTACCCTCTTTCACTCCCAACTAGTCAAATACCGATGTGCCCCCTGGTGTCATAAATCAATGCACAGAGAACCCTTAGGCTATAAGTGATGCTTGGAGTTTTTAACTAACTACAATGTAAACCTGCAGTGATAATGGTAAGTAGAAATAGAGAGATAGTCCTCACAAGGATGGAGGGTGGTGGTCAATGGGTCAAAAAAACACAGGACTTTAGTCCAGGAAGCCGATGTTTGTGTCCAATGCAAAATTAAATTTAAAATTCAAAGTCACATTTACCTAGACCACGCTATTTTCCTTAACATACCTTAGTGGTTTTGTTACCCAAACCCAACTTCCTGTCAGTACCAAAGTTCATTTTGAAATGATGTGGAAACTTGGAAGCTCCAGGTTGCATAGGCCTACACTTAGAATGGACTTTTTTAGTGTACATTCTTTGCCTGACTGACTTATACTGACTTTATATGCGTAAACGAGGGTTTACACTGCATGAGCATCTCCTTCATGAAGGCTGATACATGTCACTTTTCCAGAACTTCCGGTTTCATTTGATAATATAAAACAAAATAAGCTAACTGAAGCTGTTTTCTGAAAATAGGTGTAATCAAAGTTGGGTGATCATCTTATATTCAGCCAGTATGTCCTTTAGCTTACTTATAGCCTAGCCTACCCTCTAGCCTATAGAGCTCAACATGGAGTTTCCATAAGCAAAAATTCCAATTCTGAAATGAGGATTTTATTAGCCATAATGCGGTAATAGTCCACCTGAGCTGTGAGATTGTGAAAAATAATGTGCTCTTGTAAAAAGTTCTTATGAGTTCAACCTTGTTTTAATGAAACACGAAGTATACATAACCCAAAATCCTAAGTGTAAAAGCGACATCTCTGATTGGTGGAGCTCGCTGCTACCATCGACTAACTGAGGTCAGGTGCTAGTACGTGATGCTCCATGGCGTCTGCTCACAGATTTTAAAACGGGCCAATACAATGTCTTGTTTGGAAACACTTGTTACGATAATAGTTTGCAGAAATGTGTTTCTGAAAACATTTGAGACGATAAATAAACCATTCTTCATTTCAGATTCTTCGTTTCCGGGAGTTTCCAGAGGTTGCGAGTCTCCATTCGCAATGATTTATGGGATGAGCAGTTCCTTTACTGATAAATAATTACACAGTCTTATACATTTATCTTTTTTCCCAATATATTTATTAATGTTGTCTTATTCGCAGCATCAGATAAAATAATTCATAACAATTACTCTGTAACTATTCAGAGATAAAACCTGACCTTTGACCTTCTAGTTACTATTTGTTTTTAATGTTGTGAAAAGTTCAATAGGATTCCCTCTAGATATCCCCAAATAACTACAATCTACAAGTGTAACTTGGACATACAGCCTAGTACTGTACGTTCAAAATAGTCTCTAAAAGACAGTACAAAGGAGAAATATGGCACTATAAAATAAGTCACCTTTCATAAGAGGCTGATTGCTAATAAGCCCTAGTAAGAATACGTTTTGCATCGCCCAATTGTGAAGTTTCTACCTCTAAAATCTAACAACCTTCTAACATTGATGCCTGAGAAATTAATAAAATTAATTAAAAGAAGTGGGAAGTTCTTCTTCAAAAACCGTCAACCCAAAAATTGTCACTTTGAAATGGCTTATAATCCAGCCCAGTATTAGGTTGTGAAATGATGTAGTCATGAAATGCAATCTATTAGCTTATGTGTACATGAACACCAATTGTCTGTTTTGTGAGCACAATAACAACGCCAACGGAAAGTAAATTAGTATCCTTGTGGAAACACATCCACATGACTATGCAACAGTCAGAGCTGGTGAAGTTTTATCCAAAAAGACACATTATGGCGAGTGGGAGGGGAAGTGGATAATCCAACAAACACAGGACTTTCAACCACAAGACCTGTGTCTGACATCGTGTTGTGGTTTTATGGTTGTGGTATTCTTGCCTAAACCTATCTGTACCAGCTATTTAAAGCCCAACATGATGTTTTTTCAAAACCTAACTTAAGCGGTTTTGTTGTCTAAACCTTACTTTCATTTTTAAAGTAAAACAAAAGAAAGGTATTTCAGAGCAACACGAATAATACAATACAATACATACATACATTACTTGTATATCTTGTATCAGTTGTTTTGATACCTGAACAATTTGTCAAGGTTGCCTAAACGGACCCTCTTCTTAAATCTGAGCCAAAATGACCGCCTGGTGTGAGAGGGATCCGGTTCAAAGAGAGCATATTGAAGGTCAGGGCAGGGTCAAGGCTGAAATAACAGTCAACCACGGTCCATGCTTGTACATGCTGTGTGCGTGTCTGTCATATGCGCACAGAGGCAATCATTTCAGTACCTCTCTGTTTATTCTATGTGTGTGAACGGTGTGTTTAATAGCATCCACTAAGCTAAGTTAGCATCCGTTCTGTAAAGGGAGTTCAGAGGCAGATGATCAATGCTTCAGCCTCTGAGGGCCCCATCAATTCACAGCTTAGGTGTGAGAGAGAGAGGAGGCTGAATGGTTTTCCACATGCAAACACACACACACACACACACACACACACACACACACACACACACACACACACACACACACACACACACACACACACACACACACACACACACACACACACACACAACTGTGTATTGAGTTGTCAGGTAGGAGCCTCGGAGGAGACACGCTAAACACAAATCACTCTGTGTATGTATGTGTGTTGGTGCATCCCCATAGCAGTCTCTCTCTAATAGGTCAATAAAGAGCCATTCCACAGGATTTACTGGTATTTACCAAGGGACCAACGCAGACAATTGTCAGTCAATCCAACTGCACCAATTAACAGCCGGCAAATAGACTGCTGAGTGGTCGGCTCAGATCGCTAACCAGCAGCCGTGTTATTTAAGCTAACTACTGACATCACCAAAACTGTCCAGTCAATGAGTTACATATCAGTGACTT
The DNA here is from genome assembly GCF_027596085.1 of Anoplopoma fimbria. NCBI lineage: Eukaryota > Metazoa > Chordata > Actinopteri > Perciformes > Anoplopomatidae > Anoplopoma > Anoplopoma fimbria. The sequence goes on along the minus strand of NC_072459.1, from coordinate 19,352,017 downwards.
CATGTTTACTTCCCTCAGGTTTTTCTTTCCATTGGTCTAAACCAGGCAGCAAACCTCCGGATCTGAAAAGTGAAGCCAATGCTGAAGTGTCTTAAACCTGCATTCTCTCTAATGTCCAACAACTTTAGCCCCTTCACTGTGTTTTTAGTTCATGAAGGTTCATTGTACCATTTTGGTCTTATTCAGTGTCCACTTCTAGTTGTAAGAAACCAAAACGGAGACGGACAAAGAACCAAGATGGTGACGTAAAAATGCAGAACTCGGGGCTTTAAAACCACAGTTCACAAACCAATGGGGACGTCACGATGACTACATCCACTTCTTATATAGAGTCTGTGGTCCAAACCAAATAAACTGATCAACAGGTATGACAGAGAACACTGAAACGCTTTTAAAGGTCTGTGACGGGATGCAAAACAGACACACTAGACACCAATCAACCCTACCCTTACTGTTTGCCTCATAAGGGTCACACTACATTGTGATGGGCACAGCATTGTAAATTATATCAGCTGCATGTTGCCGGAGTGTTGGTTGGGGATAGGGAATAACAGGGCAGTCTTCACTCAGGCTACCTTTCAAAGCTTGTATCGCTTTGCAAATGTGACATCACTGATTACTCACAAGGCTCATTTTCTGGTGTACAATTGAACTCAACTCTGGCACTTTGAAGACATGCAAGAAAGTAGAGAAGAATGTGAGTATGATGACATAATTCTTCACACACTAGCACAGTCACACTAGCTTTCATGTAAGTTTCATGGTACTAACAGTCCTTGAAAGTTCTACATAGTGTGAGCAATGGGTAATAAAAGGTTAGTTAGTTTTTTTGGCTTACGTGATGTTGGTGTTCAGTGCATGGTAATGCAGTTTTTCCAGAGATATGTTGGACAGTTGTGAGAACAAACAGTGTGTGTGAAGCTATAAAGAGCAGAAACACACACTGGAACCATTAACCTAACCTATTGTTAATGCACACAAATGCTTCCAAACATTCAAAGGTGGACGAGAAGCATCAAGCAGATTCAAACCATCTGAAAGCCTCGACCGCTCCGACCAACACAGAGCAAAGTATCTGTTTGTCATTTGGCTTCTGCAGCCACTGCGACTGCTGACGTGTTTGCAGCCAAAATTGGATTCAATATGAACACAGCGCTGGTGGTTACCAGATTGGTAAAGGAAATGAACTGGAGTGTTTTCAGTGGTGCTTTGAGTGACTGAAGAGTTTGTCATTCAAAAAGACTAAAACATTTTGCGGTTCAGCAATATAACGAGAGTCCAGAGGTCAGGGGAGGGTTCAGCGTTTCTCCCAATATTGGATTGATCAAACTTCACCATATCAAGGGCTGTGACTGATGATTATTTTCATTATTGTTTCATTTGCTGATTATTATCTCTATCAATCAATAAATCATTTGGTCTTTAAAAAGTCAGTTAAAGAAAATTTACATTGTGAAGCCAATTAGCCCATTTTTACATTTAAATTGCTGGTCCAAAACCCCACGTATTATAGGAAAACCAGCAAGTATTCACTTTAAAGAAGTTGGAACGAGGTGAAATTTAGAATGTTCTCTGTCAGTTGTTTAACAGTTTCACCAGTTGCTAGTCAGAGCCACATCAAGATAAATCAAAGGTAAATACCAGCAATTGGTTATACTGTCAGTACTACCAACAGTAGTTGGACAATACTTTCTTTACAGTACCCATTGGTTTTCAGTTAAGTACATATACAACAAGTGGACGTATTCATAGTCACCATGACCATGAGGTCACCCATTGGTTTGTGGAAGCCTCAAGTTTGTCATAAAGCTAGGTAAAGCATACCCTGCTGTATGGTCTATTTGACTCTAAAAGGACCATCATTTACTAAATGAACATCATGCTGTATTGAAGAAGACTTGAAACCAGAGATTGAGACCATAAACTCATGTTTACAATGTTTACTGAGGGAATAAATCAAGAGAGAAGAAGAGTCATTTTCTCATAGACTTCTATACAACCAGAGGAGTCGCCCCCTGATGGACATTAGAAAGAATGCAGCTTTAAGGCTCTTCTGCATTGGCTTCACTTTTCAGAACCAGAGGTTGCTGCCTGGTTCAGCAACAGTCATCGTGTCTGAAGATTTAAAGCTAGTGTTCCGGACATTCAGTTCTTCAGACTCACCGCTGGATATCAGGTCTAAGAAAACTCATGTGTTGAAATGAACGGGAAAAGCTTTGCACAAAAAATATTTTTTCCCCAAAAATGGTATGGTGACAGTGCCTACTTTCACCAGTTTCAACATTTTTTACTTCATAACTTTTGAAATGATTTCTACATTACGATTTTAGAGAGGGATGCTCATGGTGAATTTCAGGAAGGCTTTTATTGACAAAAGAAGCTGAAAACCATTGTCACGGCAGGAATTTGTTGGAAAACAGTTAAATGTATCATCATGTTACAGTATTGAATGATGTAATGATCTGTTTCGAAACATTTTCAGTTTCTTCTGAACAAGGCATTAACACATGGTCACTTTGGATTGAATAAAACTTCCACTAAAGGGCAGCAGGTACTTAAGGTTGGAGTTCTTCTAAATGTTTTCTTATTGTCATGACATTTTATTAAAAGACAAAAATGAAACTTTCCGACTTCACTACCCTATAGTGGCTCTCAGCCCAAAGTCCATTGGTTCCTACTGAAGATACAAGCCTTTAAAAACAAATCAAGAAGATATACTTTCATGTTTCTTTGTATTCTTTTATTAAATAAAAAGTCCAGATAATGTCCTAAAACAGCTGGTCACTTTAGTTTATCAAAAAGGAACTGGTGCATTTGTTGGGGACTATTTTCAGCGGAGGATTAATTCACATTCAGAGGTCCAGTTAGTATTTGCGTCAGCAGGAAGGTGAATGTGGGAATGAGTCAAAATAAACTAGTGTGTGTGCTCATGGTGATGAAGGAACATGTCAAAGTGTGACTCACTGATGTGTTTTTATTAGTTGGACATGTCAGGCTTTGACACACATTAGTACATTACATTACATTACAGTCATTTAGCAGACGCTTTTATCCAAAGCGACTTACAGTCAGTAGTATATTACATATCATTCACCCATTCACACACTGATGACAGGCTACCATGCAAGGTGCCACCGTCAGACTCTAACTAACATTCATGCAACATCCAGTCCACACCGATGGCAAGCCTTCGGGAGCAACTTGGGGTTAAGTGTCTTGCCCAAGGACACATCGACTGCCGAAGCCGGGTATCGAACCACCGACCCTCTGATTGGAGAACTACCTTGCTCTCCACTACGCCTTTAGTAGATATATTCCCTGTTAATCATGTGGTTTATTAGTTAATCATGAGAACAAAATACCTTTTTTAAGTTCTTGGTTAATACGCTTTTACAGTCTGGATCCTTTGCCTCACAGAAATACTTGTAGAGAGCTTTTCTTTATCTTGACCACTCAAACACTGAATAACTCCAGCTCTCACAACATTTCTTAGTTACCATTATGAAATTCATTCAGTTCCATGCACGGACATGAAGGGCTATTGTCTGGAGGCAGTTTCCGTCCTGCGTTGCCCTTCTCCTCTGCCGTAGCCTGGGTGTAAATGTGCTGTGTAGATAAGAGCGGCCCGAGCTGACAGCGTCTTATCTGACGGCTGATAGCGGTGAGCCAGCAGGGAAATCCCCTCCAGCTCCCATTTCTCTCTCTTGCTCTCCACCGTTTACTCATATCATCATTCTGTGTACACAGGAATATTACTTAGCTGCTGTGACCTCCAACCTTTGACCTCTGTTAGAACAGTTTTGTGTTTATTTAATGAGTAAGAATCATTCTTCCGAGCACAGATGTCGCTGAACTTGAGCTGCAGTTCTTCTAATGGCCACTAGATGCTGCCTTCAAGGAAACTTTGACTAACTTTATTTAAACCAATGGAAACATCTCTTTAGAAGTACAAAAGGCCCGTCCCTTTACCCACAGTTTGTAGTAGTCAAATGCCTTCTTGTGTGACATATTTCTTAAAACAACCACAGGTTCCAAACAGCTTTTGAGACGTTATTGTATAATAGTAATGCGGTTCGCTCAAATTCAAAGACATGGCTTAGTTAAGCTCAGATGCTTTGTGGGGTTTATTAAATGTTCCCACAATAAACCAAGAAGTAGGATCAGCCATAACTACATCATCACAGTTAGAATCAGAAGTCATTGGAAAAAAACACACACACTCGGGAGCTGAAAGGTTTAAACTAGCAAAGCAAAAATGTAGTTATCTAAGTCTTCTGTACGTACGTAAAGGAGAGATAATGTTGTATTATTTTAAGCGATTTGTGACAAAATATTAAGGGAAAGGACATACTAATTCTTACATTGTCAAATATGCAAAATTACATTATCAGCAGCATCAACAATAGATTTTTCAGATCGTGTGATAACCTTCTTATGTGATTAATGTCGTAAGACAAGCCCATAGAACATTTCACAGTTGTAAACATAAACGTTCCAAAGGGGTCCCACTTTATTTCCTGTTTGAGTCTGAATGACATAGGCTGACAGGAAGTGAGCATGGACCCAAGCTGTTGCCTAGCGATAACTATTGGTAGGGTATGGATGTTGGGAAGTGAATGCAGCCATTTTTCAAGCAGCTGGCAGTCTGAAGCAAGCCCCATTCACACATGAACTGCAAACCATGAACTAAACTAGACATTACCCGAGGAGCTGTATGTGACAACGCAAATGTCCGAATAGTTGGACCGGACATTAAAGGGACTTTACTCTGCTAGTTCCCCAGTACAAAGTCTGTGTGACGTCCGATTGAGCCCATTTGTGAATAAGGTCGGTCATTTTCTGGGTTAATTCACTGCGAGCGATTAGGCGTGTTGATGATATTTCTGTTATGCATATGGCGCAGACCGGTAGAATACAAACGTGAAGAAGAAGGGCTCATTCACGGGATGCCAACAAAATGTCTAACTGAGAGATGACAAGTTTGGGGAATTTCTGCTAGTAAGGGCCGACAAGGGTGACCAAATTGAAAACTATGTGGGCTACTATGTGACAGTGGTATAATCATGCACACTCTTCTCAGGGGCCAACCATCACCTCAACAAAACAATTATATCCAGTATAGGGGACAACTCCTCTGATACGGACAATCTCCTGTTGTGTGCTCAGCGTGTAAAAGGGAAAGTCGAGATATTGTCCAGACCAGGCGACAACTTCCTGTTCTACCAAGTGAAGCCAATGTAGAAGTGTCTTTAAACTTGCATTTCTCTATTGACCAGCAGGGGGGGACTCCTCCGGTTGTAAAAAGACTTCCAATTGAAAATGACTCTACTTCTCTCTTGATTTATTACCTCAGTAAACATTGTAAACATGAGTTTATGGTCTCAATCCCTAGTTTCAAGTCCTCTTCAACACAGCATGATGTTCATTTCGTAAATTATGGTCCATTTAGAGTAAAATTGACCATAAAGCGGAGGATGATTTAGGGTGGGCTTACTGTTATTGACAAGTTACTGCCACTACCTGAGCTGTATACGGCGTCTCTACGTCACTCCTCCGCATTTTGAATATGGTAACGTCCGTTAATCATTTGCAACGCGAGGCTTCCTAACGGCAGTCCACAAACCAATGGGTGACGTCAAGATTACTTTGTCCACTTTTTATATACAGTCTATGGTCCAGACATGATTCTTCAGACATTGTCCGAATTTCGATTTAAAAAAAAAATCAAGGAATCTATGTCTGTCTGTGTGTCTGTCTGTCTTGAACATCATGAGAACAGCTCTTCTGATCTACTTCACATTTGGCGAGCACACAACTGCTCAATGACTGCAGTTCCCTTTGGCTGCTGGATGCTGGATATAGAATGCTAATGCTACATGGATGCTGGATATAGCATGCCAATACTACATGGATGCTGGATATAGCATGCTAACGCTACATGGATTCTGGATAACTTTACAACTGAAGTATTCGTCCCTTCCCTGGAGTCAACGATCATGAGCGGAATGCCTACAGAACAGCACCATTCAGTCGTTGCAACTCAAATTTTGTAAGTTTTGCCATACTAATTTCTAATATTAATAATGTTGCCACCGGCAACATAACTATGCTAAGCTGAGCATGGCTGCCTGTGCCTCGACTGTTTTTACATACTAATGCAGGCCTACTTTATACTACGTACTCAATATGCTGAGTTGCATAATTTGAGCTCCCAAGGCCTTGTGTTACAATGAGTAACATGATTCAATATTTTTCATATCTAAACATTAAAAGAAATCTATAGCTGTTTGGGGCCCTTTTGGTTTTGGGTCCCAAGGCACCTACCTTTTGTCAGCCAAAGTGTATTTCCCTGGTGTTTCTGACCGTGAGCAGCCGCAACTTGGGTTTGTTACAGAACTATGTCATGCAGATGTATTTTTTAAGAACAGAGCAGTGTTGAGTGTGAATATGTTTGTATGAGCAGTTCTCCAGAAACACAACACCACAGTCCAAACATTCGGCCCGTTCTGATCAGACATGTTTTCAGCAGTCACTGCTCTAATATGAGAAAACGGCTTTAGAAAGCAGTCCTGTGTTAAAACAATGCTGCATTTGTGGAGGCGTGTTGTTTCAGGTACCAGTGAGACCTGAAACAACATGCCTAATCTGATCCAGGACGTCCAGTTGGAGTAACTGATTACTGCATTTAAAGGCTTGTCAGATGTTTATAATACTCAAGGACAGGATTTTACAACTCGCAGTAGAAATATGGCGTTCAAAGAGATCTACCAGGAATGTGCCCTTGATCATATATAAATGGACAACGCGTCTTGTCAAATAATGTGGCATTGTTCTCAGGCAAAAGTGAAGCCAAGATTATTTATTTTTTCACTCATAGTGCTGCAGGCCTTTGCCTTGGCTCCCCTGATATTTCAGCAACTTTTTGGGGTTTCATTTAGCTTAAGTAATTTTATATGAATCAGGGATGTACAAAAATACATTAACCTCAAAAGAAGAGAACAGATGCTTTTTACCAGATTTACATACTAGCTAATTTCCATCTGCAGTCCCTGGCCAGGTGAAAAGAAACAATACAACACAGAGCCAAACCTATCCTGTCCACTAGAGTTGGACCAGCAACCTAATGATGCCCATGCAGGCGTACACACTGCCACCCAAACAAACTTCAAAGGAATACACTAAAACACAATACAGGTAACTGCAACAGTATCATCACTGGTAGACCCAATAGAAAACTACACCAAATAAAAGCCAAGGTGCAGTAAAGCGTAGCTTTCTTTTCCATCCACGGAGCCATCTACTTTATACAAAACATACTGCAGCTGTGGTCCTCAGGTCAGTTTAGAGGGTAAAAATGGAAAGCCTTCACAAAACCAGCTTTCATGTTTCTTACTGAAAAATACACACACTCAGTATACATACTAGATTATGAAATAACTATGACTCATGTAAATATTTGTCAAGGGATAAATATATCCAGGTGACTTTAGTGAACATAAATTATATGAAACTTAAAGAAAAAAACTACCAACTTGAAGACTTGTCAGCCCATCACCAGTCCGCAACCTCCGATTCTGAAAAGTGAAGCAGAAGTGTCTTAAACCTGCATTCTCTCTACTGACCAGCAGGTGGCGACTTCTCTGGTTGTATGGAAGTCTATGAGAAAATGACTCTTCTTCTCTATTGATTTATTACCTCAGTAAACATTGTAAACATGATTTTATGGTCTCATGGTTTATGGTTGGTAGGACTGAGAGTATCAGCAATTAGCTGGTATTTACTTTTAAACAGTCAGTCAATTAATCAATCATACAACTAACTAACCAACTACCAAACTCAGTTTTTGTCGCTACAAATGTCCAAATCATCAGCTCCACGTTTTGTGTCACTTCTGGTTTCAAAAAGCAAGATAGCTATGACCAAATTGTCAAACTCAAGACTGTAAACCACCTTTGCAACACGTTAGTAACGTAACAATGTCTATGTCCACTTCTTATATACAGTCTACTGTCAACAAATACCACCTCAAAACTGGTCAAAAATATACAGCAATATGGCCGACCACTGGCTGCATGCAGTTTTAATTTCATCATCAGATCTCTTAAATTTAAACTGTCTGCGTCAAAACACCATGAAGGAAATGTAAAAAAATAAAAGTTTCTCTCTGCTTTGCTAATACTTTCTCTCTCTCTTTCCCCATCAGTTCAGGTGTGTGTGTGTGTGTGTGTGTGTGTGTGTGTGTGTGTGTGTGTGTGTGTGTGTGTGTGTGTGTGTGTGTGTGTGTCTGTAAATGTTATTAATAACGGTTAATAAATGCTGTTATGTGTCTGCATCAGTGGTTCAGGTTTCACAGCTAATGCAACAACGTCAGCAGTCTGGAAGCACAATTTCTTCCACTCAGTCATGCCTCCCTTTCACTCTCCCTCCTATATCATCTTTCATGATTTTCAGAAAGCCCCTCATATCACACACACACACACACACACACCGACAAACACGCACACACACACACATCCCGACTCTTTTCCAGGAATACTGGAGTGTAACTTCCTGGTTCCGGAGTTATTTGACCTGTCTGATGGGACTGTTCGGAAGGAATCCAGTCAGATTGCTGCGTTTCTCCGAAGTAACGTAATGGCTCCATTCTCTGCTCTTTAGTCGTACTTCTTAATTCACCCTGATCCAGTGAGGACTGTTGGGACATCCCAAATATGCAGACCAAAAGTCCGAAACGCTTTCAGATATTTTGAGGCGTGGGTCTGATTCCTACATTCCACTCCTGACCTGAGAGGAGACAGAAACCAGGCCGAGCCATCTGGGAGGTCACGAGGAATGGAGGTCAGTCTGTCAAGAAGCAGAGTCCAAAAAAAGTACAGAAAGACAGAAACACTTCACGAGAAGATCCGTGGTGATACATCTGACACATATCAGTCCATTCCATGGGTTATGATAATTGGCTTTTTGTTTTATTTGATTGTAGGCTCAACACTGCATTTTGGCATATGGTCTGTTGATTGGGGAAAACCAGCACTTTGATGACATCACCATGGGCTTTAGGTGACTGTGATGGACCTGTTTCACTAGATATTGACGTTTCTTTTGAGCAAACTATTAGTTGATTGATTGTGAAAACTTAATGTCACATTATGAAAAAAAAACAATTCCATTTTGCCCATAGACTATAAGAAGTGGACGTAATCATCGTGACGTCACCTATTGGTTTTTCGACTACTGTTTTGAAACCCTGAGTTCGGCGATTAGGCAGTCGCCATCTTGGCTTTTTCGCAACCAATGAATGAAAGTTACCATGTTTGGACGGCGGAGGGGTGACGTAGAGACACCGTATACGTCTCTGGTAGTGGAAGCTACCTGTCAATCACAAGGTAGCCCCGCCCTGAAGTATACCCTGCTTTATGGTCTATTTGACTCTAAATGGACCATAATTTACTAAATGAACATCATGCTGTATTGAAGACTTGAAACTAGAGATTGAGACCATAAACTCATGTTTACAATGTTGACTGAGGGAATAAATCAAGAGAGAAGTAGGGTTATTTTCTCATAGACTTCTATACAACCAGAGGAGTCGCCCCCTGATGGACAGTAGAGAGAATGCAAGTTATAAGACACTTTGGCTTCACTCTACAGAGCCGGAGGTTGCCACCTGGTTAACATTCTCTGTCTTTGGACCATTACATTGGAAAAGCAAAAACTCTCATCCCCCAAAAAACCTTTAACAGGAAAAAAAGGAAGAAACTTCAGAGAGAGCGACAGAGGAATGAGCCCTCTCCCAGGATGGACAGAATACAATAGATGTCATGTGTATAAAGAATGAACTACATGATATATTTACAACATAGGTATAAGGGATAAGGGACCAATATCCATGAAGATCCTGCTTAGCGAGAAAGCACAAATACTCTGGGGAATAAACAAAGTCAGTAATGTGCATTAATAGTAGTAGTTGCAGTTCTAAAGTAGAGCTAATACAGCAGAGCAGTAGAGCACCGTGTTCGTCAAATCCACCAGCTCCACCTACTACACTTACACATCCAGGTCCCATCTCCACGCAGGTAAGATAATGGAATGCTTATTAAAACCATGTTTGAATGGAAAGACCTGAGATCAGATGTCCTTAATGAGCTCATATACAGACCACAAGTAACAAACTTTAACACACACATAAACTACTATGAACAAAGAATGAATTAACAGAAGTACAACCTGACCTTTTGACCTTCCTCTCCTGTAGTGCCTTCACCACCCAGACAGCCGCGTGGGCGTCATTTAATCTTCTTCTTCTTGTCCCAGTCTGTTCCTGCACACTTCCTGCCCACTCGCTCTCTCTCTCTCTCTCTCTCCTTTCAGCCCCTCGCTGATCATTAACCTCCCTCCTTGTCGCACGCCCACGCCGCTCGTCCTGATTTTCATCCCGCTGGCGGGGCGGCGGCGCGTCTGCTGTCAAGCCCCTACATGGAGGCTCTGGAGGGGGAGAAATGGATGAGGGGTTCATTGGAGGCCTTCATAATGGAGGGAAGGATAATGAAAAGGTGTGCAAACTGTGAAACAGACACTTCATGGGCAAATATTTGACAAAGACATGAAGAGATAAGATTACATTTTATTTATCTCAAGTGAAATTGCTCTGCAAAGTTGGAAAAATGCAAATATAGAAGATAAAAACAAGGTGCAAAGATGATAAGAGGAGCCAAAGTCAATAGAGCAACTGTTGCTGACTGCCACTTGAAACGAAATTCTGGAATTCTGTACAGATTTTATCCTAAAAGGTTAAGAATGAGAGTAATTTTTTAACGTCAAGGACAAAAAGGGGGAAAAAAAACCTCCTTCCAAAGAACACAATGAAACACAACCACAATGTAAAAAAACAAAAACAATGTGCACAGTAGCAGGTCATTGTTCCGCGCACTCACAGAGGAACATTGTGCCGTCGTCAAGGCTACCCCTGCTTCCTGTCCTGCTGGACCGGCGGGGTTTGTCCGACCAGAAGGCCTCCTGTCTGCCTTAACCTCATTTCTATAACAGATCAGCTCATTCATTCAATTAACAAACAAACACACAAACACACACGTGCACTCTCACATGCACATCCAGCCATCAGAAATCCATGGCCTTCCCAATCCAATTGTTGAAAAAGTAAACCGATTCCCAAAAGTCTCCGCGATCAGGGCTCCACTGGTCGATGGGAAACCTTTTGATCCATTTAAAGACCTGCCCCCCCCACTCCGCATCCTGTGAGTAAAAATGTGCAAAGAGGAGATACAGTCCAATCAATGATCTTTAAGGTGACGATTGGTGTTGGTGAACCTGGCTGAAAGGTGAACGGAGAAGGAGAGATGAAGCTACAGTCTGTCGGTGCTGGATGTTTACAGTGGAGGACAGGGAGTCAATCAATCAGCCACATCACCAGATTTAAACGTCAGAGAACGAGCAAACACGCTACCTCCGTTCTCGTTTCACAGATTTAATGCTGCATTTTTACAGAAATAAAATCTCCTGTGACCCACCTGTGGGCCCCAACCCCGTCTTTGGTAACGTCCCTCCTAGCCAAACCCACTGGGAAGAGAACATGAAGGTGACAGTAAAAATATCTTACCAGGCAGTCTTGGTCTGTTTTTATGGCTTTAAATTTTGACCTGCAAATAAAGTGGTGATCAGCGATCCAGCTAAACTTGTCTCAACTTGTCTGATGCCTTTTTTTTTTTATATATCATTTTTTCCCAGACCAGATCAGAAAGGATTCTTTGGGCCTCCTCAGTGCCAACGTAGTCCCAATAAGGACCCCACAAGAGTAAATCTATAACCCACGTTCAAAATACATTATAATGCGTGGTGCAAGAGAATATGTAGTAAATGTGTGCCTCAAGGTTGTATAAGCTGCACTTAATATTCATTTACTTTGTGTATTGTTGACCCCATAGATGAATAATTACAATAAATTAAAACTATTTTTTTATATTATCTTCTTCTGACCTTTTTAGAACCTGATATGAAAAAAAGGACTGAGGTGGTAACATTTCCATTTGTCAAAATACCGGATTTCTTACAGAAATGACCTCAAAGCATAGTGAACACACTAAATAAGGAAGTATTTCATGTCTTATATGTTTTTATGAGCTATGCATGAACAAATAGTCGTTTTGTTTGCCAAAAACTCATTCACAGAACAAGGACAATGTACAGTATGTTATCCCACAGAGTTTAAATCCATCCTGTTGGAGCTCTGATGAACAAGCTTTTATTAAACTCCAGTAAACATAAATCCTACATTTGGGTTTTAACCATGGCTGTGTAAGATCTACTGTCGGCACCATCACCAATATGAACATTCGTTTTGTATTAAACTAGGCTTTTACTGCCTTAGGGGGTCTCTGAGAAGTGATGTGACAGTTACTGACAATTAAACCAGGTCATAAAAAAACTCTCTTCCATAAGGGATCATCATGAAACAGTGTGTTTTTTGAAGCTGTTAAAGTGAACCAAACACAACATGAAGGTGGTTTAATTCTACCAGCAGCAGCAGCATGACAGTGATGCTGCAGGATAATGAGAGATGTTTGGTGACCAGTTACTGACAATTAAACCAGGTCATAAAAAAACTCTCTTCCATAAGGGATCATCATGAAACAGTGTGTTTTTTGAAGCTGTTAAAGTGAACCAAACACAACATGAAGGTGGTTTAATTCTACCAGCAGCAGCAGCATGACAGTGATGCTGCAGGATAATGAGAGATGTTTGCATTATGTATAGATGTACAGAGTTACTACTAGAACATCAGAGCAGCAGTTTTCTGGGAGTGTTTCTGCAGTGAGGAGGTCTGGAAGCAGCAGGCCGGCTCACACAGCTCCTCTTTCTGTTCTCCTCCTCTCTCTCTCTCTCTCTCTCTCTCTCTCTCTCTCTCTCTCTCTCTCTCTCTCTCTGACAGATCCGCGCTGATATCAGATTGATGGGCCCGTTTGATTGAAGTCCCTTTGTCGCGCTAATGTCACGGCGAGTGATGGATGAGGCGCGTGCGTCGGCGCAAACTCGCGCGCGCGCACAACAACTATACACTCCCTTCCCCACCCTTACATACACATGGGTGTCGTCGTCGTCCCCCCCCATCCCCATCCCCATTTTCTGTGACCGGCTGACAGAACTTCTGTCCTGTCCGGTCACCACAGGCGACGTGACGGGCGAGCCACGTGACCCCGCGGCAGAGGTAAGAAAAGAACACGGGAGAGGAGGGAGAGGGGAGAGAAAAGTGGAGAAATGAGAGCAAACAGAATGGAGGAGGACGGACGGAGGGTGACCTGCGCGGAGGTGAAGAGGTGACTCGACTCTTTTCCTTCTTCTCGCGGTGTTTTTGCCGGCGTCACCGACGGGGACACGCGTGAAGGCCTCCCCCGTTCACGCACACAAACGCACCACGACAGAGCGCGTTACTCCTGTTTTCCTTTCTTTACTCCACGTTGGAAGTTGATGCTGTTTTATTCTATCATTAGATTTGCTGAACTATTTTACAGAAATATTTATATTTTTTTGGTTTATTTTTCTCACCATCCCCGTTTTTTCTTTTTTTTTTAAATGGAATTTTTCGTTTCTTGATGTTTTTTCTATCTCGATTCAGTTAACTTCATCTGTCGGCTTCTCACTGATCATCTTTAAACTCCACCGTCTGCATGGACAACATGAACTCGTTTGTGGAGTACTCCATCTGTAACCGACCGGGGACCGGCGCTTACGCTGCGCCTAAACCTGCTTACAACCATTATCACCATCACAATCTGCATCACCATCCTCTGGAGCAGCATCAGGCCTTCCCGGTGACCTCCTCCTTCCACGCAGGGCCCACCGGCTCTCCGGCTCCCGTTAAGGGGACGAGGGGTGACAGCGGCTCCGGGGGAGAGACTTACACCGGGGATGCGCGGCTGTACGGGGCCTCTGGACCGCACGGGACCGCGGGGGCGACCCAGCATCATCAGCAGCATCATCATCATCATCATCATGAGCAACAACAGCATCAGCAGACGCACAACGGCTACCATCATCAACTTCTCCAGACCCAGAGCTTACAAAGTGGAACACTGTCGGCCTATAATAACGGGAATACCGGGAACACCGGGGCCTATGCGGGTCAGGCGTGCACCACAAACCCGGATTATTTGAACCCTCCCAACACCGTTCACCCCCAGTATTTCATTGAGGAGCCCGTGGCCTCCACCTACTATCATCAATCAACCTTCCCCACATCGGCCCCCACCGTCGGCCCCAGCTACGGGGCCTTGGCCGGGGCCTACTGCGGGCCCCAGGGCGCTCTGGCCGGGCCACAGTACCCGCAGCAGCTCGGCGGGGGCCTGGACGCAGCGGGCTACCTGGGGCTTCCACACGGGGAGGTTACGGGGAGCTGCCGGTGTCCCAGGACCGAGAGAGGGGAGACGAGGAGGGCCAGCAGGCCGGGCAGGGTCAGACCTTCGACTGGATGAAGGTGAAGAGGAACCCGCCGAAAACAGGTACGGATGAGTGGGGGATATTTCTGGAGATAACTGGTCAGTTATGGTTCCAGCATTATCGAGGGGCTGGGCCTGCAGTTAGTCAAATGTTGAGATTACATATTCAGTAGTGAGGCAGCGGCCTCCTTTGCATTTATCACAGTAGCTGTCACGTCATAGGAAATATGGAAGCAAAAAAAAAAGAAGCTTGTTCAAAAATATTTTATGAATAGCTGCGATGAGGGGGGGAAATGTGACCTACCCTCAGTCTAACAATGTGAAAAATAAAAATGTAGGGGGAACAGGTAATACAACTGATTGCATCTGAAGAATAACCAAATAATATTAGCCTAAAATGTATTTTTATTTACTGCAGGCCTCCGTTTTCAATGTATTTATAAACACAGAAGTCAGGCCTTTTAGATGTTAATGTTACTTCCAGTCTGTTCTTCCCTTCTCTTTTCACGTTTAAGACTCACACGTTTCACTGTAAACCAACGTGGAAAGTCTTGTAGTGTGCCATCAATGTATTTATTTTTTTATTTTCTTGTTGTCCAACATAAAGACAGATCACATAGGCTGCATAAAAAATGCTAACAAAACTCATTATAATAATATTGAATTATTTTAACCACAATAATACATGTTGGCGGGCCCTGAAACCTTTTACTAATAACGAACGCGATGTCTTCGTTTCATTAAAAACACGTATTTGCTCTCCAATAAATAAGGAAATTAATAAAAACGTATAAATGACCAATTGTTTGCTCCATATTTTCCATTGAAAAAAACAAACTGTCAATTTAATGATGTAAATGTAATATAGCCTTGGGATTTTTTTGGATGTATTGCTCGTGCTGATGATTATGGATCATCGTTTATGAAACCTTTATTTTCTCATTGCGACGTAAACTTGACTACTCACATTGTGTCTTTGGGAGTAAAAAACGGTGTTTGTGGGTTTTCAGGACTAATTCAGTCTGCAGTCAAATCTCAGGCCAGATAGCAGGTCTGGTCCGGGTCCACGGTGGCCCCCGACGTCTGATAGGGGCCTTTTTTCTCTCTTAATGGACATAGCAGACGGTTACTTCACCCTAGGAAGTCTGTCCTGCTCTGTTATCTTTTAACCCCCCCCCCCCCATCATACCCCACCTCTCTACCCCTCCGCCCGTCTGCTCGCAAGCACCCCCCCACCTCCCACCCACCTCCTTTGTAGTCCCTATTGAAACTAGACATATTTTGCTGTAAAATTGGGATTTCCACCATTGTGATGTCAGTGCAGATAATGAGACACTTTGATCACGCATAAGCAAACCGACAAAACTACAATCTGGATTTAAATAGCCTGATTAGCAGTAGCATAGATACACTTTTATCATTAATTATTATATTCCTTTATTGATCCCCATGGGGGAAATTCAAGTGTTGCAGCAGCTCAACTACACAGAAACAGATAATAAATACACATATTATACAATAAAATAAAAATAAAAATAGAATAAAATAAAAAATAAGAATACAAATAAAAAATGTACAGTATATCCACATGGGGGGGGCTTAATACATATTAATAAATAAAAACATAAACACACATCATACAACAAAAAAAGAAAAGGGGCCTATAGGCAAGAGGAACAGTTTACTTCCTGGTTTACACTGAACGTGAGAGGCATTCTGGGTAAAATAAAACAGCAGCTTTTATTCGTACAGACGAAACTCTGGGTCCTTTGAATTATGAACTTCTAAGAACACAGTGACATTTATTAATTATACACATGACATCTATTGCATTCTGTCCATCCTGGGAGAAGGATCCCTCCTCTGTCGTTCTCCCAGAGGTTTCTTCCTTTTTAAGAGATAAGATAAGATAAGATAAGATAATCCTTTATTAGTCCCGCAGCGGGGAAATTTGCAGGCTTACAGCAGCATAGTTAAAGTGCACACAAGAGACATAGTAAAAGAAAGACAAGATAAAAATAAAAATGAAAATAAAAAAATAAAAATAAAAAATAAATAAAAAAACAAGTATTATAAATAAGCAACAAAAACAGTAGAAAAACACAACAACTGAGATATAATATTTACAGACAGAAAAAAAAACGATATTAACCATTATTGCACAGTGTTTTTATTGTCATGTGTCATGTGGTCTGCTGATTCCATGTTAAAGGAGTTTTTAGGGGAGTTTTTCCTGTGCCGATGTGAGGGAAGGACAGAGGATGTCGCATGTGCACAGATTGTAAAGCCCTCTGAGGCAAATTTGTAATTTGTGATTCTGGGCTATACAAAATAAACTGAATTGAATTAACAGCCTCTCTCTCTCTCTCTCTCTCTCTCTTTCCTCCACCCAGTCAAAGTGTCGGACTTCGGCCTCGCGGGCGCGCACAACAACGCCATGCGCACCAACTTCAGCACGCGGCAGCTGACGGAGCTGGAGAAGGAGTTCCACTTCAGCAAGTACCTGACGCGAGCGCGGCGGGTGGAGATCGCCGCCACGCTCGAGCTCAACGAGACGCAGGTGAAGATCTGGTTCCAGAACCGGCGCATGAAGCAGAAGAAGCGCGAGCGGGAGGGCGCCTCCGCCACCGCGCGCCCTTCATCCTCCTCCTCCTCCTCCGGGGCCGACGGCGGCGGCTGCAACAAAGACCCGGAGGACACCGATCACTCCTCCGCGTCCACGTCTCCGGGCGCGTCCTCGAGCTCTGAGACGTAGTCCGCCCGAGCGTTTGTGACTGGTTCCGCAGAATCTGTGGTGTTGCATTATGGGATGCGATCCGTGTTTAAGTCGTCAGCATCTACTTGTGAATTGGTTACTGACTCCCCTACATGTCCCAGAATTCCTTCTTTTTAAAAAACCCATCAAGCAGCTGAGCTTTACCAGTTATTTGCTGCTCAAGTCAGTTGTTTTTATATAGAGAATAAAAATGTTTCCTTCAAATACATGAACTACAGTGACTCATTAAGAGGTCAAAAAGGACTACAGCTGGATTCTGAGCCCACCATAGTTTATGTTTTTACCTCAACAATAGATGTAACAAAAGAGACTTATGTGAGAAAATCGACATGAGCACTCATAGGGCATACGGCTGATGATGTCTGGTGATGCAAAAAAAATCCCCAAGTGGAGGAAAGTCTCAGAGATGTTGATAACAGAAATGAAAAAAACTCAGATAAAGCTCCCGCCACTTATCAGAGATGTCGAGTAGGGTGACATAGTCCAGTCGAACTCTGCAGGTTCTTCCAAACCAAACCAAAACCACATACTCACATGGGATCACGTATTTCGTATTGCTCTTGTGCAGATACAAACCAGTTGCAGTGGTTCACCAACCTAAGGTTTGGGACCCCACCACGAGGTCCAAAGATGAGTCTGCATGGGTCCAATGTAATTAAAGGGTTATAAAAAAAAATGTAATTGATTCTCAAACGCCTTTTTCTTAGTACTCTGACAGTAACCCTGACAACGGCGTAGCACCAGCCACGTTATTTTTATCCCCCCAAAGGTGGAAACACTGTGGCCTTTGTTTGCACCGTTGGAGCTGTTAGCACGGTTAGCCTCTGGCTCAGCCGTCGCCATGAGAATCCTTTGACTTTAGTGGTAAAGGTTGGTAACCACCGCCCCAACGGACCTGCGGTGCATTAACCCTCTGACAGCGTGGATCACACGTCTTGGCTCTGTCCAAACCGGGATGATCGAACAATCTAATGCCACTTTCAGAGTCTTAAGAAAGTGTGTCTTCAGGGTGTATATTCTCAAACTGGTCTTCTCTCCCTGATGGAGCTGGTTGTGGTGCTTAAATGTTTGTAGAATATATTGTTGGACAAAAAACGTTGAGAGTCCTGACGTTTGGACGGACACATATTTTTGGGATGGTAGATAACCAGTGTCTGGTGTACAGGGTAGTGATGATGATGATTATGATGATGATGATGATGATGATGATGATGATGATGATGATGATGATGATGATGATGATAGGATGCACTTTGTCATCTTTATATGATGTCTGATTTACAGGGTTTTACTGGTATTGGGTTATTTGAGGTGGGTAATACATTGTTTTTGCTTTTTTTTTTGTAGAAACAAACCCTATGAAAGATGTGGATCATTATTGGATGCTAAGACTCCACTGATAGCCTTCGTGATTAATGTCAATGGAAAGAAACTCAGGGATACACAAGTGTGCTGACATGACAATTCCACGCTTAAAGCGTTCATTAATGATGTAAAACATGTTGAGCTGTGGTCCATCTTTAACCCACATACCAGCCTGACTAAATGAGCCTTATAATCAGGAATACAGGGAGCCTCTTTAGGCAAAAACACACCTATGTCTTATGTGCTTGTAGCTATTTTTGTTTCAACCTTTAAAAATGTATTATCATTTTTTTTACGTTTTAATTGTCGTACCACGTGTACGTATAACCCCATGCAGCTCTGGCCTTTGCACTGTGTGACTACAGGGTACCTTTGCAGAAAAACTGCTCCAATTTCGTACATTAATCTGGAATATTCTTTCAGTTTCTATGAATGGTGATTTACTGGATTGTGTCTTGAACATGTTAGTTAGACTCAGGGGCTAGTTTGGGATGTGTGTGTGTGTGTGTGTGTGTGTGTGTGTGTGTGCGTGAGGTGATGAAAACTACTGGAAAAAAATGCAGACGCCTGTTATGACACACACGTCTCCTTGGTGAATGGGAAAAAGGGGGGGAATAATGTTTTACTGCCTGCTCTCCCCCCGTGAGAATAATTTATTGGATGAATTTTTTGTTATTGACAATAGATAATGGGAAAAAAAAAAGTGTTCATGTTGTTCTCCCTGTGGACATCTTGTTTCTGCTGAAGGCCGTGATACTTTAAAGCTGACAAATGACTTTATGTGAATAGTTCTACTCTCATGTTAGATCCAGTAAATATCACAGGAGTAAATCTCGTCGTGTGTGAAATGTTGTCAGGTTAAATGACGGCCTCCTCCGTGAACTGATTCTTTTTTTATACTGTTGTTTTGAAACGAGAGCAGACTGACTGAGTTTTATCAGTTCTGCTGCCTTAGAGACTCCCAATCAAAGCTACCTCAATTAAAGACTCTTCTGTCAACTCTCTGCAATTGCACTCATTACAATGTCTTATTTACACTGATCATGAACTGTTTTGTATGATATGAATCTATTCATTCACAAATTACAGAGATTTGCTTCCAACATTCCCAGCATTTGAAAGCAGTGCTACTAGGAACCAATGTGCTGGGAACTTAGAGCCACAGACAGGAAGTCAAAGTAATGCAACGTATCCTCATAAAACGGTTAGTTTGATATATTTTATATTGGATAGTTACACCTCAGATTTTCGTGTGTTTTTACTGCAAAAGTCAAGCAACGCAAGTTAATTAACGCTCATTACATGCATACGGTCTTTTCAAAATAAACTTCCGTCCTCCAAGGAAACAACTGATCGTATGATATCGTATGATATCTTACAAAAAGTTTAATCCAATTTTTCATGTGTTTTCCTTCCAAAGACAGCAACCCGTGTCAGTTTCAGCTCGTGACATGCAAACGATATTTTCAAAATAAACTTCCATCTTCACAAGAAACTAATCAGAGAGTTTTAGGCAACAAAACGACTCAGTTAGGTTGGGGTGAATCTCGTTATAACTACAGAAGTGCAGTAACAGCATTACACAAGCTACGTGACTTTAGGTCAACGTTGACATCTCGTCTCACATGGGAATGGAACTCCTGGCTGAAAGATTGCTCTTTGTTGGACCCATCCACCTCCACCTCCACTCCCGGTCCTCATACTTCCTTGTTTACAATTATGTGGATAACATACAAAATCATTTTGTGGGAAATCAACAAATTATGTCACATTCTTTTTTTTTTGTAGGTTTAGCTACAACCATGGATGAGAACAGCCTGGTTATGTTTAGCCAACAAAACTATTAGCTACTATTACTACTAACTATTAAAGAATGGAAGTGACATGACAAATAAATCAATGTCGTGTTCTCGTATCACACGGTGCACGAATAACGGTCTCCTGAGCAAAAGACCGTTTTTTTGTTTGAAGGAGATTAAAGAAACACAACATCCAGAGAACTTCATGCATTTCAATGAGCATTCAGGCCTCTCGCATCCACATGGCTGCATGCCCTCTGGCTGACCCACACACACACACACACACACACACACACACACACACACACACACACACACACACACACACACACACACACACACACACACACACACACACACACACACACACACACACACACACACACATGCAGGGCTACAGTGAGGAATGTAGCGGGGCTTTCCGGGTGGCTCGGTGACCTGTTGACCTTTGGAGAGCCTCTGGGATATCTAAACATGTAAACAAACTCCTCCTCCTCCTCCTCATCTTCATCTCCCTCTCCTCTCTGCTGGAATGAGAAGGTGCCCGTCCTGGAGCCTGGGTGGCAAGCTCAGTCATCACCCCATCACACACACCGAACACACACCTCCGTCAGATCCTCCTCCACGGTCACACCTCACCCTCTGCAGCTCGTTGTTGTTTAATGAAGGTGTGTTGGAAGTTGGTGTTTTGGTCAAACTGCTTTTTCAAAACCCGCCTCATCTTCACCTGCATGTCGTGGTTTTCTACGTTCCCTTATATCCCACTACCCAGAACCAGTTTCAGCTGTGATTCAGACTCTTACTCCCCCCCCCTTTTCCTGTATGACTCACCAGATGTAGACTGTGGGTATAAGCAGTGTTGGGTAACATTACTTTTAAAGTAACTTGTTACATTACAATGTTACTCCAATTAAAAAAGTAACTCTTTAAAGGGTAAAGAGAAGTAACTCATAAGAATACTTTTGTTTTGCCAAAAAGGAAAACCCCTTTGCGATTCCTTGCACATGTTGGTAATATTGTACAGAGGTCTGTAGCCGACTGTATGTATACCTGTTAAAAGTATCATTGCATAGCCTCGGCTATATTATCTGTAACTGTGTTCACGCCTGCCTGATCATCAACTTCTCATCCTAGGCGCCAGCAGATGTAACAACGACAGACATAACAAGACATAACCTTGACCATTGTTTGTTACCGCCTATATAGCAGAGAGTGCAGCCTCTTTCTTTAGTGTACTCTTTGCAGACTTTGTGTGACTCTGTAAATCTGTGCATCTTCTTGCAAGAATAAAATACAACAAAGACACTCGATTGTCTTTTGATCTATATTTCAATGCTCATTGAGACTCATCTCGGGACATTAACAGATAGGATAGATTTTTTTCCACCACACTCTGCAGGCACAATCCAGGTATTATGGGATAATCCTTAATTCATTTGTAACTTAAAAATGAAAACAATGGAAAAAACGTTCCCTTTTTGCTGTCAGAATCATAAAACGTTTTTGTTATTTTTCTAAAGCAATCCGCGTAAATCTGTGCACCGTTGTTCATTTGTTTCTCCATTTCAAAACCAAACCAGATAAAACAAAAAAACAGTGTCCTTTCTGTTTTTCTGTTTTAAAATAAGAGAGAAATGGTAGAAAAAAAAAAAACAGAAAAACAGAACAAGTAGAGTCCTTTCGGATCAGGGTCCAGTGTTTCACATTAATTATGCCAGTTTCACAATGAACCGACAATGTTCCTACACTTCCCTGACGGATCAACTTGGGGGAGAAGGACAGCGGCTTTTCAGCGCTGCATTATATCGAGGTAGCAAGCAATTATTTTTATTTTATTTTATTTTATGCAAGGCACAGTTCCCCTCATGTTCAACCTCATTGAGATTTTTATCAATGCTCTTACGGAAAGAGACCACCGTTGATATCGGTAGCATCTCCTCCACCAGGTAACCAGCTACATGCTCCTTTATTTCCCTCAGAGTGACAGCTAGAGAGCCCAGCTAAAAGCTAGCTGTTCCATCTTTCTTCTCCTCAATGTGCCTGACCACATACCGCGTTGTGGAGCTGTGCCTGTGAACAATGCTTCATATCTGAATTAGACCTCTTATAGCTGACAGATGCTTTTACCCCAGGGCACAGTTTGCATTTCATGTTGATATCCTTGTAACAAATGGCTTGAAAACATAACAAAATAACTTATTATGTGAGTGGCAAATTAACGCTCCGAGTTACTTGTAAAAATGTAATCTGAGTACACTAATGTGTTACTTTGTCACATGGCACCCTTAGCACTCGTTATTAGTCTGCCATTGTCGCCTATTTTAGCAGGCATTCTCCTCCCCTTCTGCTATTTTCTATCTTGCGAGGGCAGCGTTGCTGCATCAGGGCTTAGTGCCGCCTAAGACAATTGTGATTGGTTTAAAGAAATAAACACAAGCCAGAGCGCTTTCACCCACAATGTCCATGTTGATGTGTCCTTGGGAGACACTGAACCCCAAATTGCTCCCGGTGCTGTGCTTACGGTGTGTGAATGGGTATGGATGGTTAGATAGATCCTGATGGGCAGGTGGCACCTTGAATGGTAGCTCCTTTCATCAGTGTGTGACTGTGTATGAATGGGTGAATGATGACATATATCAGTGTTAAAGCTCTTTGAGTGCTCGAAGGACTATACTAGTCCGTTGTACAAGTACAGTCCATTTACCATTTACCATGTAATAAGCCTATATGACGGGCTTATTATCTAAACACTCATTGCTCTTCACCGGAGTCTTCCACAAGCTGCTAGCTTGACAGCTGTACAACAATATCCATGCTTGTTGTTTACATTCATATTGATCATTTGGGGAGTGGCTTTGGGCTGTCAGTGTTGCCAACATGGCAACTTTCTCACTAGATTTAGGGGACTTTTGGAGCTAGCGCTGCTAGCTGCTATCATTGGAAAACAGTTGGCAACACTGGGCTGGGTTTTTACGTTTGAAAGGTTTTTCTATTTTTTCTAAAAAAAAATTCTTGCTGTTTTCACAAGATTAGCAGCTGTTAAGGGGAAAATAAAAAAATGGTGCTCTGTTTGAGGACAGAACATATAGGAAGAAGAGGGGCGGAAAGCAAGAAATGCTGAAGATGGTTACATTGGTGAAGCAGAGAACAGGAAATAATCAGGCTTATTGAGGCCGAGAAGACAGAAAGAGACAGAATGAGAGAGAGAGAGAGAGAGGGAGAGAGAGAGAAGGGGAGAGAGAGAGAAGGGGAGAGAGAGAGATAGCGGGAGAGAGAGAGGGAGAGAGAGAGAGAGGGAGAGAGACCTTGAGAAAGAGTGGAGATTCTTTCAGGGTGACCTCATACGGTCTGACCCCCAACTTCTATTTTTCTTTCCATAACTCATCCCAAGTTCAACACAGAGCTGTCTGCCTGAGTGCGTGTGTGTGCGCGTGTGTGTGCGCGTGTGCGTGTGTGTGTTCATGCCCTCACAATGAGCAGTGAGAGATAAAGTGGTGTGGCTGCAGTTCAAGAGTTCAGTCTCAATCAAATAGACGACTTAACACACACACACACACACACACACACACACACACACACACACACACACACACACACACACACACACACACACACACACACACACACACACACAAATTAGGCAAAGTTCTTAGGGATAAGGTGTTATATAAAAATAAGCTTATATTATGACATTTTGGAACAAATTAAAATTTTTAGCATGTTCTAAATTAATCATTGCTATTTTTATTCTAAATAGAAACCGTCAATAAGCATTTGTCATTTCTTTTGTCTTTCATGGGATTCTCTACCTGCGAAATGCTCAGAAATCTGTAAGTTTTAATTATTGAAAATAGATTGTGAGTTGTAAATACTGAAATACCCCCCTTCTTCTTCTTCTTCTTCTTCTTCTTCTTCTTCTTCTTCTTCTTCTTCTTCTTCTTCTTCTTCTTCTTCTTCTTCAGTTCTGGCCTTTCTCACCACTGGACGGACAGGAATGTCATGGCCTGATAACCTCCTGCTCCCTGCTCCCCCTCTGACCTCAACAGGCTGTTGACAAAAAATAAAAATAAAAACATTTTCAGTTTCTGTAACAAACTTGTGTCTTCTTGTAAAAGACCCAACATATGGGTTACGTCACTTGTCTCTGCTGTTCATAATGTTAAATAAAAATAGCCTGTTAACTCTATTTGTCTAAAAGACGTGTGAGTGGTCTGTAGATTACAGACAGAAAACCTTCAAAATAAATCAGGTGAAGCTTCACTTTGGGGACCCGTTGTCCTTGAAGTGAGGTTCCAGGAATCACGAGGATCATTGAGATGATTCCAGGGATCTTGCCTAGATCGGGAGAACCAGAAGGATCATAAGAGGAATTGAATCATTTTTAACGACATGTTCTGTTCAGGGTCCCGTTCTCTCTTAACGGTTATCCACTTGATACTTTATCACTTTGAGAAATTTGAGGAGAATTGCTCATAAACTTGATTTGTAATTGCTGACATGTTTCAAAACTACCCCGCAGAAAATAACTGCTTGGGGTGTCAGAGACTCCAGCTGTTAAACCTTGTTGAATACAACAGTTAATTATTAATAAGTCTATTTGGATTTCTGTTTCAAGTAAAAATATATATTTATTTATTTTTATTTTATTTTATTATAATAATAATTATTTCTACATATACAGTAGTGGGGTATGTTGGACCCAAAACAAAGAGGAATAAAAAAACACAAGGTTTAAAGGATTTGAGGAGTCTTTGGGGGGTGCTGAGGGGATTCCAGTTGGTTCCTCAGAGGGTTTCATGAGTCCTTAAGGGGATTTTGTGTTTTCAGAAATGTTCCAGTTTTGGATCAGTCTAACATGGAATCATCAATCAGACTGTGGTCTAAATAAGGGCCCAAATAATGTTTTATACCAGCATTTCTGCAATCAAATGTGCAAATCAGAT
The DNA here is from genome assembly GCF_027596085.1 of Anoplopoma fimbria. Lineage (NCBI taxonomy): Eukaryota > Metazoa > Chordata > Actinopteri > Perciformes > Anoplopomatidae > Anoplopoma > Anoplopoma fimbria. Next base: position 19,326,687 of record NC_072459.1, on the reverse strand, counting down.
CTTCAATTTAGTTTTTTTGTGTATGTGATGATTTATATTTATATTATCCCTCATATTACAAAAATACAGTTTTAGTGGCCATGATACAAAAACAGACTCAAAAATAAACAGTAACCTAAAAAAATGTAAGTGAAGCCTGTTGCTCCAGAGCATTTTAAGAAGCTCTACACCTCCAGTGAGGAGGAGGTGTTTGTTGATCTTCTGTTATTTCTAAAAGAGTTTTACATTACAAATGCTTTGGGCTTCAGGAGGTTTATCAGATGGGTTTCAGGATCATCTCAGCCCTCAGAGGCTTTTTGGGAGTGGAGGCCCATGCAGATGTGTTTTCTCCAGAGCAGCAGGCCACGGTCAGCGGGGCATGGCGGTCACTCAGCAGGGCTGCAGAGCTCCTCTGTGGGCAGAGCTGCTGAACTCTGGGTGACCCCGACAGACACAAACCATCACACACACTCAACTGGACTGAATAAACCACAGAAATACACTCCAGTGTTTGCTTTTTATTTCTCAGCTTGTCTTTATCTTTTTTTTAAGTGAACCAGTCAGTGTAATCTATTGATAATGATGCATTTAGATTGGAACTGTTACCATTATTTAAATTAAGGTGTTTTGTATTTTCTAATGTTTCTCTTACATTTATTAAATTCAATCTAATTGTAGTCATCCTTTAATTGATATCAACATATATATATACTGTATTGTTTAATTTCATAAAAACACATTTAAATTTATTTTATGGAAATTGTTTCTACTGATTAATAGTTTTTTATGAACATATAGGAAATAAACTTTCCATACTGCTAATACAGGTCACTAACAGAGAACAGAAAAAGAAAAAATAACAACAAAAATATTATTATTATTATTACTTTTTATTATTATTATTATTATTATTATTTCACAGAGTGAAAGAGTGAATATCTAAGGTCTGTGTATGATAATACAACAATTAATACAAATCTTTATTTGTAAATGTATAATAAAGTGTATTGTTTTATTTATTTATAGTTATAATGCAAGTATTTTACCATTATTCATATCATTTTTTTTACAAATGATATTAGTTCAAAACGGTAAAATTAAAATGAAATTACTATGATGAAGAATATGCAAAAGAAAAAGATAATGCCATGTATTTTTTACATTACATTTACAGCACATTAATATATTTAAAACATGTACCGATTTTTTTTTTTTCGTTGAGCGATTCAAATTCTGTATTATTGTTCTTTTTGCAACCTTCAGCCAAATGAAGATGAACATCTTCATCAAATAAAACTGAACACGAAGAAAGAAATTTGACCAAGTCATTTGACTTTTTTTAATGCTCACATAAAATCAACAGAAGCAAACAGAAAATGACCTACCATGTGCGAGTGAATGTGTTTCATAAACTTTCATACCAATAAATAAGACATCGATAATATACAAAACAATGTTACAATTTAGTTTTTAACACTGCAAATGAAGGGAACTTTGTTTAAAAAATAATGAAACCACTTTGAAAGCTGATTATCAGGATGTTTTACAGAAAGTGGGGAAGAGATTTGCGGCCAGTTTGATTCTTTAAAAAAGAGAAAAAATGCACACATCTGGCTTTGATAAGTCAAACACACACACACACACACACACACACACACACACACACACACACACACACACACACACACACACACACACACACACACACACACACACACACACACACAACACCACACAAACCCGCATACAGTAGGCCTTGATAAAGGTTCTCTGACCTGCAGCTTTGCACTGATAAAAATGGCTCAATGTAGAGACTATGTAGAGTGCAGACCCTATACTGCAAGGCTGGTGTGTGTGTGTGTGTGTGTGTGTGTGTGTGTGTGTGTGTGTGTGTGTGTGTGTGTGTGTGTGTGTGTGTGTGTGTGTGTGTGTGTGTGTGTGTTTATGGAAGACAGGCCTGAACACCTATGACTGTTTGCCTTAGCTAACATTGTGCACCCCATGACCCTGTGTCCTCAGCGCACACACACAAACACACACACACGCACACACATGCTCACCAGAGTCTGCATGCTGAGTTTGCTTCAGATAAACAAGCTATTGTGCTACGTTCTTTCAGCACCCTCTCTCTCTCTGTGTGTGTGTGTGTGTGTGTGTGTGTGTGTGTGTGTGTGTGTGTGTGTGTGTGTGTGTGTGTGTTTGTGTTGAGAGAGAGAGAAACGGGGGGAAACAGGAACAGCTAAAGTGCAGAGCTATCCTCAACGCTTGGGCGAAAGCAAGGGCACATCCATCACACAGTGACAACAAGCGCACACACACACACACACACACACACACACACACACACACACACACACACACACACACACACACACACACACACACACACACACACACACTCACACATACTCACACACCATCACAAAAAGACAATGGCAATATTCAATGAACAATCCTGTTTGACATGAAATCAATCAGTAATTGGGTAATAACAGTTATCTAAGTCAAAGTGCTGTTGACCAAGAACCTGAGCAGGCAGTACCGAGGACACACTCAGAGAGAGAGGGAGGTTTGGTTCCTTGAAGCCTGGGTGGGACTGAGAACAAGCAAGCAGCATTCATGTGTTAGGCGTCCATGGGTCGCCAGCGTCCGCAGAACCAAGGTGACGTCACACCACCATAAACGGCCCCGTGCGGCAGGTTTCCATTTGTACGTGCAAATTCCAACATTTTCTAGCTATTCTGAGCAAATTAATTGGATACAACTTTGAGGAGCTTTGAGAAGGTCAGTTCGTCTTGATTGGAAACCCTCACAGAGAATAAAAAGATCCAAATGTTTCCTTGCCGTGATTCCACGCCAGCTCATTGCCGTGCGACTGTCCTTGCGGAAGGTATAACCGAGGCTGGAGGCACCTGTAAATCAAAGCAACACAATGACCATGTTTCGTTAAGTTTAGCTCAAGACACACCTTATACTTGCATTCTTACTCATGGCCATCAGGGGGCGACTCCTCTGGTTGTATAGAAGTCTATGAGAAAATGACTCTACTTCTCTCTCGATTTATTACCTCAGTAAACATTGTAAACATGAGTTTATGGTCTCAATCTCTAGTTTCAAGTCTTCTTCATGATAGCATGATGTTTGTAGTAGAACTTTTGACCTTTTCACAGTGCCTTCATGTTGAGTTCAAATGTCTAAATCAGTGTACGGTTGTACTTAGCTCTACTCTCTCGTGTAATTTCTGGTTACAAAAAAACAACGGCGACAGCTAAAAGCGTAACCAAAGGTTTTAAAACCATAGTCCACACACCATAGGGGTGGTCATGATGACTAAGTTGATTTATTTTATACACTTGAGTCTTTGGTTGGAGCCAGCTAGTGGTCTTTAGTGTAACTCCTTTTATAGTACTACAAAATTGAGTCATGGTCGGTGCTGTTAGATAGAGGAAAACTACAGATCACACATGGCACGAGAAAGTGTGTCAAATGTGCTGAAAGTGACTACCTGGAGTCTTTTTTACAAATCATTTAGCATTATTTACTGAGAACGCAACTGCTCCTCACATGTGAGGAAAAATTATAAAACATGACAGAGAAACGCAAAGTATCCCCAGGAATTACAGCCATAGGGTGATCCTGCACCACACAGGAGGTCAGGACAGTGGGAAACTGTGTCCTGTCATTGGCTTACAGTTAAAGTTTGCCTTTTTATCTACAATAAGCATGATCTTTCCCTATAACCACTACTTGGTGTTTGAGTTTCCTTGTCATTGAACATTAACCTTAGGTTTCACTGAACTGTCCAATACGGATCTTGTCCAGTTACAGGTTTAGGTAGAACCTTTTTCCTCAAATTTCCTGCATTTTCGGACGAATGTCAAACAACACATGTCAAATTTCATGTTGCCTAATTTCACTTTAGAAGGAGAATTCCTGCATTCTAATTATCTTGCATAATGTTGCTTATACAGACCAAGAGATCACTCTCTGTTTGGTCTAGTTTATGATCAGTAGATGGATTTATGAACAGTCTGGTGTTTGAATTCATGCTAAAATCACACCCCTAAAATCTATGCTTTTAAAGTCCGACTGGAACCAGATTTTTGCTCTGCACTAGAGGCATAAAATTGTTGAGAAAAATACAGGATATATAATATATTTCCCAGGACCTTAAGTCTAAAGTCAAAAAGTTTCATTCAAATTTCATTAGAAATGAATCAAAGCCAATCTGCTGGCAATGTTAATGATGATTTGTTGTTATGCTTTGAGAGATCAATATCCATGTAGAAACGTTCACACCCCAGACAGATCCGGCCTGTATTGAGTGCTGTCCACCTGTGATTGTCTCACTCGGGTTACATTTAGTTCCACTGTGTGAAGACGGCCTGTTTGTCTCCAGTCTGCGCTGTTTCCTGGAGGCCAGACGGTGAGGTCATGACCACACGTTACCATCCATCAGCTAACAGTTTGACCACACATACGCCTCAGAGACTCGCCTAGGAAAACGCACGCCATTACAAAACCTGAGGTTGCCAGGTGAGAAGACTTTGTCCCCCTTTTATGGCTCCGGTGCAGCCAATGATTGAGATCTTGTCTTGTGCCTGTTACGTTATTGTTGTTGGGTGAGTTGTAGGGCTGCCAGGTTTGGAGCGGTTCCCCTTTTATGGCTCCTATTGGCGCAAGGTCGAATCCTTTCTGTCATCTTTGCGGGTATCCTTATAGTTGCCAGGTCAGTTATAAGGTCACCAATCCCTCCATCCCCAGTTTGTGACTCACCGCTGAGCCCCTCCTTTTGTCTTCTTATCCTGTCAGCTCCAGCCTTGAAGTTACCAGTTTGGACTAACCCGCACTATTTGTTGCCACTCATTGCACGACTTCCCGTTTGTCTCGCTGTAGCCGCTGGGTCATTGGTTAATTGCCAGGTTTGCAGTGCTCCATCCTCCTTTTATGGCTCCCCATGACTAGAGATTGAGCTCTGTCCTGAGTTTGTTTCTGCCCTTTCTGTTATTACCTATGTAAGTGATATTTTACATCACTGTTTCTTAAAGTATGCTTCAGGGACATGAGCTGGGTCACGGTCGTTGATTCGTCCTGGTCTTCTTTTCCTGAGTCAGGAGTGATCCAGGTCGAACATGTGTCAGCACTCGGAGAGGCAAATATGACCTGGTGCACTTCTGTCCGTTTGTTTAGAAAATAAACTTAACTAAAGAAGATGACTGTGTTCCTAGAGGACTCTGTTTAAAAGCAAGCCCGCAATTCAGCATGCAGATTCTTGCCAAAGCCAGTCAGGAGAACAGCAAAAACATGTTTTTGGTGTAGAAAATCCCTCAGTGTCGTTCTTTGCTCTTCTTTCAATGAATAAATACACTCCAGTTCTTACAAAACTGATAATAAAATGCATTTCATTTTGGGAATGTCTTTTCGAGGATTTTAAAACAGTCCTAAAACAGAAGTGAGTGGCACGTATGCACACTGAAACAGATCTTTGCCTATTGTAATCGTTCCTCCTGTTCATACTCATATTCACCAAAAGTTAGCATTAGATGATGCCTGCATATTTCAACAGAATATTTCAGAAAACCTGTATCACAAAAAATATTTGTCTTGTATGTAATTTTACAGTATATATATATATCTATAAAGGCCATCTCCACTTCAATAGCACTTACATACAACTGAAACTTTTCAGTTATATTACTATGTATATTCTGAAGATTTTTACGGAGGGTTTTTTATTCATTCAGAGCCTGATTGTTACAACATTTTATTACTAAAAACATGGAGAAAATAGATATCTTTGATAATGCCTCATTTGCATATTTAAACATAACATTTCAGAAAAAAATAAAATGTTTTGTCTTAATGTTAGGAATCAACTGGGGAAGAGGGATATTTGTTGGTTAAAATGTGAACCCTATTCACCTAATTGTGAACCTATTCTTTAAGGTTAATTCATGGAGGTACTGGGAACATTTTTTTAACTTGCTTAAAAAACATGAAAACAGTAAAGTCATGTATAAACTGTACATTGAAATAAATGAAAGTCGAATTAAATCACCTAACAACGTGCTGATAATAATAATGATAATACTTTATCAGTATTAGCAGTCTGACTGATTTGTATGGGAGGTGAAATGTCAGCTTGTTTTGCCATGACGAATTCGGGTCGAAGAGAGGCCAACAGTTATGGCTTAAGAGACAATATTCAGAAAAATGAATGTCAGGACGTACAAAACAGACAGCGGAGACATAAAAGGAAACTGTAAAAAATGAGAGCAACTTGACCTGGAAGACGGAGACAGAAAGAGAGCGAGGACAGAGGGTTAAAGGTGGTCAAACATCCGCCCCATCATTCATTTTTTTCTCTAGCTATTTTTCTTTTTGCTGTTCATTCAACCTTCCTGTTGTCCTTCCATTTTGTCCTTTATTCGTCATTCCAACTTAAACTACAGCTATCGGTTACATATTTCAAAAGTATTTTTATTGACCTAAAAAAGCCAACATAGAATATCCCTTTGGTAGAATAAAACAATATATCAGCCAAAAGGGCTATCTCTGGCATTTGAATCACATAGAAAAGAAAGACAACATTTAAAAATGGGAATGTTTATTCTGCAACAACAGTTCCCAACATCTGACGCAGGCTTCTCTCAGCCCGTGTGTCCTCTTTCAGCAGTTGACCTGACACCCTGTCCTGACAGTATCACCACCACTCTCCATCTGTGTGTGTGTGCGTGTGTGTACAGAGATAGCTCCTCAGAATCAGGTTTCGGTGACCCCTGTTGACCTTTGCTGGGGTCGCAGTGAGGTTGGGCCAAGGGATTCTTGACTTTTCTCTCTTCAACACCTGACCCAGTACATAACCAAGAGTGTGTGTGTGACTGGGTGTGTTACTAACGTTGTGGGGACAGAATGTCTTTACACACTCACATTGTGGGGACTTGCCTTCCTTTTGGGGACATATTGTAAGTCCCCATAACGTAAATCATTGCATTTAGGATTAAAGTCAGAGTTTCAGTTAATGGTGAGTCTCCAGGAAATTAATGTAAGTCAATGTGATGTCATCTAAAGTGATGAAAACGCAACTGTGTATGTGTGTGTGTGTGTGTGTGTGTGTGAGTGTGTGTGAGTGTGGGATCAGTGCCACAAATCTTTATTTCTGTCCGTCAGTTATGTGTGTTATGCAAGTTACAGTGTGCTGACAGCAGAGACAGTTTTATACGAATGACTCCACAGAGCCTGACAGGAATTAATTCAGCTGTTAAAGCTGAGACCCTAGTGAAGTTTATCAAACGGCAACCTGTCAGTGTAAAATAAATAAATGATATAAATAAATAAATGCGTGAATAACAATATAAAAAATCAATGATTAATCAAAACTTTTGCATGTCATTAACACATAAATATTAAAAGCTAATACAGTAAAATTAAATGTGTGTTTTTTTTTAATTTGATTTTAAAAAGATATTCAATTACTTTTATTTTATAAATGTTCTCATGTTTACATGGTTATCATCTCTTTAATGGATTTCACTAGATTACTGTAGGGACATTTTGTAAATTGTAATTATTGCTGCGAGTATAAATTTGAGAGATGACTATTGTTTATGAATCCTTGTTGACATCAGCCTTGTACGTAAAAAAAAGGCTTTGACGTGAAATATCATAAAATGAAAGGAATATTTATTTGTTTAATATTAATGTAAAGGGAGCATACAAACAGGATCGCTATCATGGAAACTTTTTGCTAAACTTAGCATTACAGTTAGTTAGGATAGCTGACAAAATCCACAGTCCTTGTTCAAGATGCACTGTATAGTTCAACCCAAGCTGAGGAGGAAACTTCCGAGTGATGGTAATGTTTAGTTTTACAACAAGTCCCAATACGACTAACAGGAAGTATCCCTCTACCCAGTTCAGCAAGGGATCATTCACTTACATGTGCATAGAAATGTTCTTACTTTGCGCTCGCAAAAATAACCTTAAGACATGTGCACGCTGGCCAATTTGGTTCTTACCACCGTGAGAATTGCAGGGAATAAGAATCATTCTAAATTGACAGAAGTGGTTATCTACAATCAGCAAACTGCCATTCCCCCTTTTCTCTGTTTAAAGAAATATGTTTGCCTAGAGGTGTATTATGGAGAAAGTTGTTGAAAGAGGAATTTCATGACAGAACATTGGTTACATCAGTCCAATTTTATGGCAATAGAAATTGGTGGGAGTAGCCAAATCATTAAAAACAATGAAGCCAAGAACTTTTACATTTAAATTTGGACATTCTCATGAAGCCGGTTGTAAGCTATGAGTTGGACACTGGTGAAATATGGTGAAAAACTTTAAATGATGACAATAATTGATAATCATGAAAGGGCATCAATATCATAGTTATCTGATACATCTGGGCACTGCATTAGTACATTTACAGTTTTAAATATTGATTTATATTCAAGCCTTTTTTAATGATGCTGTTTTAATATGCTTTAAGGAAGGTTTACCAATAAATTCTTAAATATTGATGAATCACAGATTTGTGCTTAAAACTACTGTATGCACAGATTTAGCACACATTTCTGCATATGCATGAGGCCTATACTCTGGGGAAAAAACTGAGGGGATATTTTAATAGAGGAATTATTGTAAATTTTACAACAACTAATAACTCTTTTAACACACAAATGAGCATCTGAATATCTTACTGGGTAGCCTGCAGTGGACAATATTTCAGACTACTGTGTTTGGCCTGGCCCCATGAAATAAACTTGTACAATCACTACATGTGTTTGTGATTTAACAGCAGATATTCTGTCAAATGTACCTTTATGTTGGATATACTGTATGTCACCTGATTTAAAAAACAGTCACATCATTCCCTCTATTCCACATTCCATAACAACTTCCGTCATCAGAATTCATTCTTATGTGAGGTAAAGTAGCTTGCACACACACACACACACACGCACACACACACACACACACACACACACACACACACACACACACACACACACACACACACACACACACACACACACACACACACACACAGCCCTGGGACAAACTCTACCTGTGGAGTGAGTGGGAGGCCGACATCGTGAAATGTCAGTGTGTGTGTGTGTGTGTGTGTGTGTGTGTGTGTGTATTTAATGTTTTTCACGTCTTTGTGTGTGTGTGTGTGTGTGGGATTCAGATCAGAGTGTTAGAGTGTTAGAGGTTGCGGGGAGGACAGGCAGCAGAGGTGACGCCGCATCTTGTCTGCAGCACGGCATGGTGGGAAATATGAGAACAGAGGTGGAGGAGAGAGAAAGAGAGAGGGAGAGGTTAGCTTGTCATCACCATTATCTGAGACTGGAGTGTGTGTGTGTGTGTGTGTGTGTGTGTGTGAAAACAAAACAAATAAGTTCAGGGGGGGGGAATCAGACAGGGTATTGAACATGCTTACTGAAATTTATTTAATACTTCGTACAAAATCCTTTGTTTTGTCTCAGGATGTACAGTCAGTGGAGGAGGTGGCAGGATAGAGGGAGAGAGGTTAAGAGGTCAACGAATTATTGAGGTCAAGGATGTAGTGGCTTTTTGTTCGTTTTTCCTGGCAAACATTTACAAATTCAATGAATCTTGAGGAGTTGAGGATTCATCTTTCAACTATGTGTTTGCAATGAAATTTACGTACAATTTGGGGATATTTTTTTCTTATTTTCTAACAAACTAACAATGTATTTAATGACTTTTTTGAAAGTCTTAGTAATTTTTTTTCAAGTAGCAAAATAAAAACTTTACTCAAACAGTCTCATTAACACTTTGGATGTATTGAACATGGTAAATATATTTTTCTTTATTGTTTTTCACCAGTTGTTTTAATCCATACATTCAAAGAAAACAAAACAAATAAGTTCAAACATTTACAAATCAAACTTTAATGGATTCAGATCTTATGAAACCACGAAGGTCATGGTTTTTATTCTAAAAACCAATTGAGTTTCTTGAGGAAAATGTTGAGGTATGGCAGAAAGAAATAGTCCACTATATGAAAAACTTCACTGTTGGTATGGTGTTTTTGGGGTGATGTGCAGTGCCATTTGACCTCCAAACATGGTGTGTATTATGGTATCCAAAGAGTGCTCATCTGATTATTTTCCCAGGTAAATTTCAAACTTTAAATGAAGCTTTTTCTTCAGCAATGGAGTCTTGCGTGGTGAAGTGGCCATTACTTGTTTTCTTTGCTCTTGGACAACTCTTCCTTGGCTCTTGGATCTTCTGATAATTATTTTCACTCCTCTGTCAGAAATCTTGCGAGGAGCATCTGGTCGTGGCCGGTTTATGGTGAAATGATGTTCTTTCCACTTCCGGATTATGGTCTCAACAGTGCTCACTGGAACATTCAGAAGTTTAGAAATCCTTCTGTAACAGTATGTTTTACAACAATAAGGTTGCGAAGGTCTTGAGAGAGCTCTTTGCTTTTACCCATCACGAGATGTTTCTTGTGTGACACCTTGGTAATGAGACACCTTTTTATAGGCCATCAGTTGGGACTGAACCAGCTGATATTAATTTGCACTGACAAGGGGCAGGATTGCTTTCTAATTACTGACTTTCCATGCCTTTTTGCACCTCCCTTTCTTCATGTGTTCAATACTTTTTCATTCCATTTTATTACACATGATTAATTTCTGAACTTATTTGTTTGGTTTTCTTTGTATGTATGGATTACTTGAGTTGTTACCGACATCTGATGAACATTTCATGTCAATAGCACCTTTAGAAATATATTTACTGAGAAAAATGGTGACGTGTTCAATACTATGTATGTATTATAAATTTCCTGCAAATGTCCAGTGACACATTCTCAATGCAACATGTCACTTGTAACATGTAAACAGTCTTTTCAAAATAAGTTTTGATTTGTGGTTTCGGTACACAAGTATAAATGTTATGTGACAAACAAATCAACGTTCCCCTCTTGTTTCACACTGGACACAAAGAGTTCTCATTGGTCAATACTTGGTGTTTTTAGACTGACTTTCCTATTTCAAGATTACATGTATTACATTTCTTTGGATCCATATTGTGGGATAAATACAAATTACAGTGCATAACTTTTTTTGTAGGTAGAGCTCAAAACAGTGTATGAGAACAGTCACATATATTCTCCTAACAAGCTTGTTATTCACATAATTATTGCTTGAGATTAACAAGATGGCACATGGGAAATTATTTTTAAGGGAGTTAATTCAGGATTATTGGAGGATATCTATTTTACAGGTCTGGGTGACTTAAATTAACCTGATGGTTTGTTACAGACAACAATCGGAGAAGTCGTCATTAGAACAGTTTGGAAAAAGGGGGAGGCTATTTCAAAATAAATACCTTGCAGGTGACTGGATGAGCCATCTGTCAATCAGACTCCTACGGAAGCCAGTTGGGAGAAGAAAGAAAACATCTTTTCCATCTAGAAAAACCTTCAGTGTCATTCTTTCTCTTCTTACATTAAATAAGTACGCTCCAGTTCAGATATAACTGATGCAATTGCATCATCTATGCTAACGTCTTCAGGAGCCGCCATTGTTGTTTGAACGAACAGTCGCCTCTTCGTTTTGTGTCACATACACCTAAGCCACGCCCCTAGCTGCCAGTAGCTCCTCACTGGACGCTGATTGGTCCGTGCTCAGGCTTGCCCGCAACAAAGCGCATTACTTCAAGCCTGGATGTATTTTTATGATATACCTGAATCTAATTCTCGCGTGATCTTGTGACATAGTCCGCATCTGTTTTTTTTTATTTCAGATTCTTTGTTAGTGAATCATAGCTGGTTGGTTTAATTAATTTGGTAGTTGGTTTAGTATATTTACTTACCAAGACCAGGCTTCAGTGATAAAAAGCGGACAGTCATGTTTCCGCTGATAGATTCAGACGTGATCCATTTAGCACTGCATGCGGGATGCCGGAAGGAAACATTAGCTCTCCGTAGCGCCGCGGCATCCGTCGTCCTCGTTAAAGATGAGCAGCACTAGCGGCGGCGGGACACAAACCTCACGGAAGGAGTTTGCATTTGCCCCGAGGCAGGTGAGCCCCGTGGTGCAGGTGAGCCCCACAGTGCGGCTCATCCACAGGGCTCTGCTGCCTGGGCTTCATTCATCACCGGGATGACACATTCCTGCTGTCTGCCTGAGGCTTACATTCATACACACACATACACAGCGGGCTGTTGTACTCCCACACAGTGCCATGCGGTCACACTGACAACCCTGCTCACCCCAAACACAGAGTCCATTCTGTTAGTTAGCCCGGAGGTGAAGAACACTGGGAGTCAATGTCAGTTGTTTTTCAGGAGATAAATGGTTTAACAATTGTGAGAAAATTAGCTAGGTGATAAATTAAACCTCATATGTGACACAAACACTGCCAGGGTCAAGGGTTTAATTCCTTGTGCCTAGCAGTGTTTGACCATACTGTTTGGAGAGTACAGTAGCAACAACGTTGGGAAAAACAACTTAATGCTGCTTGCTTTTGCGGCGTAAACTAGTTAGCAAACAGGCTGAGATCATCTATCCAATTGGTTTCTGGTAACTGAGACACAATCCGGGCCTGAATCTTATTGTGTCTGATAAGGATCCTGTTTGCTGTAGGTCTCAGGTCACTTTGTGTTCTTGAGACTGAATGGTTATTCAGTCGGGAATCTGAAATCTGATACATGCTACGACGATGATGATGATGATGTCAGGATATAGCGACAGGTTGAGCAAATATGATAAAAAGTAAATTTTATAAAGGTTACCAACCGGTAGACCTAGACCTTTTGGTTAGAAACCATGAGGTACTGATGTATTACTTGTAATAACAGTGTCCATAAGGGTGAAATGCTAGTGAAAGTATCAATTGTGAATTAATGATGAATTATATTAGTTATTTGTCAGTAAGGGTTATGTACTTCTTATGGACAGACACAAACTTGGTAACTAAGGTGCAGGTACTCATGAAGCAAGGATTTAGTGTTAATAACAACACTGTGTGGTGCACAACTTTACTTGAGGAAACACAACAATAGTAACTGATAGTAGGGTAGTAATAGTGAAGTCATGATTTGTTATTGGTAAAATGGAGTTAAGAGCATTATTCAGAAGTAATCAAGAATAAGACATTAAAGGTAGAGTCGGTTATCTTCTGCATACACATTTGTGATATTTTACTATAAATTACATCCTGACAGCAATTAATGAATCAAATGTTCTTAAAAAAGAATTTGTGTCCATGAAACCAATAGATTGCATTTCGTGACTATTTCACGAACTGCCATGACACTGGGCTGACCTGCGTGTATTCTGCCTATGCACTCATTACTCGACACCAGAGTTTTCTCCAAGCTGCTAGCTTAACAACAGTGAGTACCAACAATAGCCATGTTCATTGTTAACGTTCGATATAATATGTTTAGGGTCATATTGCAAATTTTGCAGGAGTGGTTTTGGTGGGAGGTCTAAAGGGACAACCTGTCAAATGTTGCCGACTTGTCAACTATCTCATTTGATAAAGGGACTTTAGTAGCTGATGCTGCTAGCAATTTTTTGTTGGAAAAGAGCTGGCACCACTGGGCTGGGATTTTAGGTTGGTTAGGTTTTAAAGTCTAGCGTACCCTTGCTTAGTTTCTCAAGATAAC